>NC_142931.1:110075061-110095061 GCF_046866305.1 Octopus bimaculoides
CATTTTTTAACCTCAAGTTAGTCCTATTTCAGTGGAGGCGCAATGGCCCAGTGGTTAGGGCAGTGGACTCGCGGTCATAGGATTGCAGTTTCGATTCCCAGCCCGAGCATTGTGAGTGTTTATTGAGCGAAAACACCTAAAGCTCCACAAGGCTCCGGCAGGGGGTGGTGGCGAACCCCGCTGTACTCTTTCACCACAACTTTCTCTCACTCTTACTTCCAGTTTTTGTTGTGCCTGTAATTCAAAGGGTCAGCCTTGTCACACTGAATATCCCCGAGAACTACGTTAAGGGTACACGTGTCTGTGGAGTGCTCAGCCACTTGCACGTTAATTTCACGAGCAGGCTGTTCCGTTGATCGGATTAACTGGAACCCTTGACGTCGTAAGCGATGGAGTGCCAACAACAACAACAGTCCTATTTCAGTAGGCCTGTGATGAAAGTTGTTTCCACAGTTACCATTGTGTATCCAAGACTACATTATCCAATGTGAACTTCCATTTTTAAAATGTCAGTGTGTAATTTGTGGCTGCTATTTCCAGTAGGTTGTACAGTAAGCTATTTCCAGTATTTAACTGCTATTTCTTATGCTTAGGTGCTATTTCCAGTAGGCCATGCTGTAGGCTTTTATTTCCAGTATTTGGCTGCTATTTCCAGTGTTTGACTCATGCGGTGCCACATTAAAAGTACCCAGCATACACTGTAAAGTGGTTGGTATTAGGAAGGGCATCCAGCCATAGAAAGCAAGCCAAGTCAGACTGGAACCTGGTGCAGCCCTCTGGCTTGCCAATTCTGGTCAAACTGTCTAACCCATGCCAGCATGGAAAACGGATGTTAAATGATGATGATGATGATGATGATGGCTGCTATTTCCAGTTGGTTGTGCAGCCATGCAAACCGCCTTCTATTTTATTGACCTGTCATCAGTATCATTGTCATCACTGCACTCAATACATTTATTGCTACCATTTAGCCATTGTTATTCGTTATCTTTGATGTTATTGTCACTGTTGTCACTGTTACTTTGATTGATTGTGGCAAGAATGTCATTCCCATCAACAACATCCGTTTCACTTATCACATAATGGCAATTGGGTGTCATTATCATCAGAAAATATTAGTTTGAAGTAAAAGGCAAAAACATTATCAAAGTCCTCATTGTGATTATTGTCAACATCCCCAGCACTAACACCACCACCACCACCACCACCACCACCATCCTTGTCACTGCCACCATCCTTGTCATCACCACCAGCACTGTCACCTGCTTTGTCACTCGTCCTCATCCACCTCCTCCTAGCCCTCCTCCTCGTCCTCCTCCTCGTCCTCCCCCTTGTTGTCATCGTCCTCCTCCTCCTCCCCCTCCATCCACTCCTCCTCCATCCACTCCTCCTCCATCCACTCCTCCTCCATCCACTCCTCCTCCATCCACTCCTCCTCCATCCACTCCTCCTCCATCCACTCCTCCTCCATCCACTCCTCCTCCATCCACTCCTCCTCCATCCACTCCTCCTCCATCCACTCCTCCTCCATCCACTCCTCCTCCATCCACTCCTCCTCCTCCTCCTCCTCCTCCTCCTCCTCCATCCACTCCTCCTCCTCCTCCTCCTCCTCCTCCTCCATCCACTCCTCCTTCTCCATCCACTCCTCCTCCTCCTCCTCCTCCATCCACTCCTCCTCCTCCTCCCCTCCACCCCTCCTTCTCCTCCTCCTCCTCCATCCACTCCTCCTCCTCCATCCACTCCTCCTCCTCCATCCACTCCTCCTCCTCCATCCACTCCTCCTCCTCCATCCACTCCTCCTCCTCCATCCACTCCTCCTCCATCCACTCCTCCTCCATCCACTCCTCCTCCTCCATCCACTCCTCCTCCTCCTCCTCCTCCTCCTCCTCCACCCACTCCTCCTCCTCCTCCTCCTCCTCCTCCTCCATCCACTCCTCCTCCTCCTCCTCCTCCTCCATCCACTCCTCCTCCTCCTCCTCCTCCTCCATCCGCTCCTCCTCCTCCTCCTCCATCCACTCCTCCTCCTCCTCCTCCTCCATCCACTCCTCCTCCTCCTCCTCCATCCACTCCTCCTCCTCCTCCATCCACTCCTCCTCCTCCTCCTCCTCCTCCTCTTCTACCCCCTAACACCCCCTTCTCCAATTCTGTTTCTCTTTGGTGGGCCAAGTTGGACAGGTCTACTAAAGAGTGGTTGTACATTTCATCGTAGTTGTGGTTTTGGCAAATGATTTCATGAGTTGATGTCATTTCTGATACCAACCACTTAGAAAGGTTTGCAGAGCAAGGGCAAGGAGGAGAGCAAGATGGGCAAGGAGAAGGGCAATTGTGTTTATCATAACACAAGCAACAGTAAACAGTAAAAAAAAACAAAAAAAATTGACCTGTATTTTTTTGTTGTGATTTGTTGTTATTTTTCTTTTATTCTTTTACTTGTTTCAGTCATTTGACTGTGGCCATACTGAAGCACTGCCTTAAAGGGCTTTTTAGTCAAAGAAATCGATGCCAGGACTTATTGTTTGTAAGCCTGGTACTTATTCTATTGGTCTCTTTTGCTGAACCACTAAGTAAACACACCAACATCAGTTGTCAAGCGACGATGGGGGGACAAACATAGACACAAAGACACACATACACACACACATACATACATACATACATATATCTATATGATAGGCTTCTTTCAATTTCCATCTACCAAATCCACTCACAAGGCTTTGGTCAGCCTGAGGCTATAGTAGAAGACACTTGCCCAAGGTTCCACGTGGTGGGACTGAGCCCAGGACCATGTGGTTGGGAAGCAAGCTTCTTACCACGTGGCCATGCCTGCACCTATTTATGCACCAACTGTATTAAATATGAAGTGTAATGTCGATATTGTTTGTTCTTTGTTCAGGTCTCATCCAACAGCCACCCAGAAGTAATATTTTTAACAACTACCTCACCGACATGAACAGTTCCGACCGTCCATATAAGTGCACGTACTGTTCAAGGGGTTTCAAGAAATCGAGTCATCTCAAGCAACATGTCAGATCTCATACAGGTCAGTCTTCACATTATTTCTTTTTTGTTGTCATCATCATCATCATCATCATCAGTAGCAGCAGCAACAACAGCAACAGCAGTAGCAGCAGTGTTTAACATTCAGTTTTCCATGCTTGCATGGGTCAGACAGAATTTGTTGAGGGCTGACTTTCTACAACTTTATATCGTCAACCCTCATCTTGTTTCCAAGCTAAGTAATATTTCCCTATGCCAAGACATGTTTTTCATGAAAGACTGGAAATGAACAGCATCACCTGCGTGATGGCAATGTATTGTGTTTTTACAATCATCATGTCAAGATTAGGATATACAAGTATGCTCTAACACAAACACACACACATATAAGTCTATCTATCTATCTATCTAGCTATCTCAATCTTTCTCTCTCTCTCTCCCTCCATCTTTATATATATGATGGGCTCTTTTTTCAAGTTGTTGTTGTTAACTTTACTCATAAGGCTTTGGTTGCCCTGAGCCTATGGTAGACAACACTTATCCAAGGTGCTGCACTGTGGGGTTGAACCTGAGACCACATGGTTGGGATACAAGCTTTTTAATCTATTTCTGAACCTATACATGGCCGGCCACACATTCTTTGTGTGTGTGTGTGTGTGTGTGTGTGTGTGTGTGTGTGTGTGTGTGTGTGTGTGTGTGTGTCTCCTTTACTTTTAACTTTTGATTGTAGGATTGTGAGATCATTATAGAATCAAAGTAAACACTAACTGTTTAACAGTAATGAATAATTATGTTCTACAGGGTGTCCACAATGTCTGGGTACATCGGGATTAACACATACTTTAAGGAATTATTATTTCTTATATTTGTTTGTTATGATTTTATTTACTCCATGTACCCACATGGGGATTAACACATACTTTAAGAAATTATTATTTCTTATATTTAATTGTTTATGTTATGATTTTATTTACTCCATGTACCCAGAAATTATTATTTCTTATATTTAACTGTTTATGTTATGATTTTATTTACTCCATGTACCCAGACCTTGTGGACACCCCGTACATTTTGAATTCAAATTCTGATTGAGCATAACTTTAGCATTGATTTGTTTGAAGTCAATAAAAGTAAATACAGTAGATAAACTTTGTCTGTTCAGTAAACAATACTTTTGCAGTAAAATGTATTCCTTCAGTAAACTATACTCTTTCAGTAAAGTATTGTTATTATTCACTTTTTTAAGGTTATCTCCATAGATTTTCTAACCCATGCCAGCATGGACAATGGACGTTAAATGATGATAATGATGTTTGATATCTGAATATGTCTAATGTAAACAATGCGATTGAAAATGGAAAAATAGGTAATGAGTGCATATGCATGTTTCAGGAGTTCTTAGTTCTTCTTTGTGGATAGTAAATGGGTTGGATGTGGTGCTGAAGAAAGAGAATATAAATATGCATCCATTACCTATTTTTCCATCTTCTATAGCATTGTTGTTTACATTAGACATACTTGGATATGAAACGTTGTAATGAATCAGTGCTGGTTATAATTTCTCTAGAAAACTTGTTGAGATAACCTTAAAAAGTGATTTAATAGCACTGCTAACCTGGTTGGATACAGTATTGACTTATAAAGTGTTTAATATACTTTGTAGTATATGTTATAGTTGCATAATGTATTATGGTGTCCCTACAAGTAATTAATGTTATTATTCAGTATTGTTATTATTCTGTGTTATTCAGGTGAAAAACCATACCAGTGTAAGCAGTGTCATCGGTCGTTTGTGTCTAGTGGCGTTCTCAAGTCTCACACGCGAACTCACACGGGGATCAAGGCCTACAAGTGTCTAGTTTGTGAAAATAATTTTACCACCAGTGGCAGCCTGAAAAGACATATGTCAACACACACTGAAATTAGGCCATTCATGTGTCCGTATTGTCAGAAAACCTTTAAAACATCTGTTAATTGTAAGAAACACATGAAAACCCACAGGTGAAAAGAAATTTTGAAGTATTCTCTCTTACAATTCTCCTTTCATTTTATTTGTTTTATTTCATTTTATTTTTCAAAATTCTTTAATATGAAAACGTTTAAAAGCTTCTATTTTTTTCCCTCTTTTTAAACCTTGATAACTTGTCAGCTCTTATCGAGCAGATCGATGTTAAAAGGTATTCCAGCCATGGCCATCTTGTCATTTTTGTCCAGATGTAGTAGTGTTCGTTTTTAAGATGAAGGTAGAGTGTGTAATTTGAGGGAAATTTGGTTGACATTTATAGTAATTCATGTGACTGTAGAAGCTCCCTCTGGTGACCAGGTGTTTGTTCTGCAATATAATCATTATGGTCAGGAGATCCTTATAATTCTGGAGGTGCAATGGCTCAGTGGTTAGGGCAGTGGACTCGCGGTCGTAGGATCGCGGTCGTAGGATCGCGGTCGTAGGATCGCGGTCGTAGGATCGCGGTCGTAGGATCGCGGTCGTAGGATCTCAATCGTGGGATCGCGGTTTCGATTCCCAGACCGGGCGTTGTGAGTGTTTATTGAGTGAAAACACCTAAAGCTCCACGAGGCTCCGGCAGGGGATGGTGGCGAACCCTGCTGTACTCTTCTACCACAACTTTCTCTCACTCTTACTTCCTGTTTCTGTTGTGCCTGTAATTCAAAGGGTCAGCCTTGTCACACTGTGTCATGCTGAATATCCCCGAGAGCTACGTTAAGGGTACACATGTCTGTGGAGTGCTCAGCCACTTGCACATTAATTTCATGAGCAGGCTGTTCCGTTGATCAGATCAAGTGGAACCCTCGACGTCGTAAGCGATGGAGTGCCAACAACAACCTTATAATTCAGTAAGATATCTAGATCTGTGTATAATGATGGACTGATGCAAGCTATCACTTATAGTTAATCCATGTAAGATCCAATTAGTTGCTTGATCAAAATAATTAGGCACATTAGGTCAATTTTTTATTGGAACAACATCCAGTTGCTATTTTCATGACCATAAAACTAGTTAAACTCGGCATAACAAGGTCACAAAACATTTGTTAATTCTACATCCCTCTCGTTCAGGTCCGTAGTAAACTATGTACGTTTGATATCTGTCTATATGAAGGTTGACTGGATGATTTAAAGCTTTGTAAAGTTGATGAGATATGAACTGTTGATTTCATGTTCAGTTGGCCAATATCATCATCATCATCATCGTCATCATTTGTTCATGCTGATGTGGGTTGGATGGTTTGATGTAAACTTTCAAGCCACAAGACTGTCATGATTTCTGTGGCTGGGTACCCTTTCTGATGCCAACCAGTTTATAAAGTATATTGGGTACTTTTTGCATGGCACCAGCTCTAGTGAGAAGTCTCCTTAACTGAGTGTGTTTGTGGAGGGGGTGTAGTGTTGAGGCAGATGGTTTTATGCCAAGTGTTGAGAGCTGAAACTTTGATAGAAAGACAGGAACAGGTGTTTTGCTGAAGAAGAGATAAGGTTTTACCATCTCTCTTTTACTCTTTTACTTGT
This sequence comes from Octopus bimaculoides, assembly GCF_046866305.1. Lineage (NCBI taxonomy): Eukaryota > Metazoa > Mollusca > Cephalopoda > Octopoda > Octopodidae > Octopus > Octopus bimaculoides. The sequence goes on from NC_142931.1 coordinate 110,081,585, forward strand.
TTCAGTCATTTGACTGCCTCCATGCTGGAGCACTGCCTTTAGTCGAGCAAATCGACCCCAGGACTTATTCTTTGTAAGCCTAATACTCATTCTATCGGTCTCTTTTTGCCGAACCACTAAGTTACGGGGAGGTAAACACACCAGCATCGGTTGTCAAGCGATGCTGGGGGGGGGGGGACAAACACAAAAACACAAACACACATACATATATATACATATATACGACAGGCTTCTTTCAGTTTCCGTCTACTAAATCCACTCACAAGGCTTTGGTCAGCCCGAGGCTATAGTAGAAGACACTTGCCCAATGTGCCACGCAGTGGGACTGAACCCGGAACCATGTGGTTGGTAAGCAAGCTACTTACCACTCAGCGACTCCTGTGCCTATAAGCCACTCCTGCGCCATCTGGAAAGAAAAAAGGAAAGAATTAGTGAGGGCATGCCCTCAAGGTACAAGTGAGGGCATACCCTCAAGGTACAAGTGGGGGCATACCCTCAAGGGACAAAGTGAATATAAAAAAGAGAATAGCGATAGAGGATCAAAAAGGGTGGTGCATATTTATATTTGTTACTTTAGCAATTTATTTAATTAATTGACCTAAGGGAAATAACTAACTCTTTCATTCATTGTATTTTTTAATTACGCAAATTGTCTTGGTCAATGATTATTTGTAATTCTTTGTCCACATCTACAAATTTTTGTCAGTATATTATGTATGCTTAAGTTAACCATACTGTGCTGATGAGGTTTAATAGATCAAAACACGCCCTTAGCTGGTGTCTTTTAGCTGCAAACAAAGATTACATTTTCCCTAAGCATGTGTATTAACCTTAAATCGATTAATTCTTGGGAAACTCGACTGGGGACTGTTGGTGCTGCCATCTACAGTTACTTTTGGAATAACAGAGTGAGGAAGAAGGAGAGAGAGAGAGTTTATTAAGAAATAGAAGAGAGGGTGAAGATTCCTTTTAAGGGGAGAAAACTACTTCAGGATTAATAATTTTCTATTATTATGAGAGGTCTTTTTCTTATAAGTGTGAGAGCACAATGAATAATACTTCCACATAATCCATTTTTTCCTTCTTTTTAGTTGTAGATAGTGCTATTTTGTCCTTCCTATAGGCTTTTCAGTACAACATAACTTGGGATCATGAAATTAGTTGGTTTATGTTCATTTAAAACCTTTAGGAATTATATACGGTCGATTTTCTTTTTTTTCTCCTACTTTCTTAACAGTGGAGGAAGGGAGTGAAGAGAAAGGGGCAGGGAAATGAAAGCCTCAGAGTTAAAATTAATCCTTAATTTCTTGAAATTATCTCCCCCTTTTATCAGAGAGTTGCGACTAGCTTTTCGATTTTATCTAGCTAAGAGGGTAATCTCAATTAATTAAAAAAAAATCTTTTTCACACTGCATTTTATCCCTGTAATTCATTACATCACTATTCAACTTGTTTATATATTTGTTTGTTCCTGTCAGACATGAACTAGCTATGCAAGCGCTGCAGCAGGATCAAACACTTCAAACCCATCAAGTAGAAAACCATGTGATTGAAAATGCCGAACCTGAGGACAAGACTGATAATACGTTAGTGACAAGTCAACCAGATGACAGTTCTATAACTGTTACACAACCAGCAACATTGACTACTGCTGCGACACTTCAGAATGGAACTGTCAGCTCTAGCCTTAGTGATATTAGCCAAAATGATCTGACCGCAACTAATGCAGCTGTTTTATCTCAAACAGCTATTTCAGAAGCCTTATTAGAACAGGTAAAGCAATCTTCTAGTGAAATATTCTTCATTTTCAATATCGTATTCCCTCTTTTACATTTTCTTATCTATATATTATATACATCATGTTATATAGCCATTACAAAGCAATTCATGATTGGTTACAATTTAATTTCAATCTAATTGATACCATTTCTAATGAGAATCATCATCATCATTTAATGTCCATTTTCCATGCTGGTATGAGTTGGATGCCTTGACCAGAGCTGGTTAGGCCAGGGGCTTCACCAGGCTCCATTGTCTGCTCTGATATGGTCTCTACAGCTGGATGCCCTTCCTAATGTCAACCACTTCATGTGGCAGCATAACCTGTGCTTTTTATGTGGCACCTGCACCGGTATCAATTCTGCTGTGGCGGACAGGTCTTCTTGAGTACAGCAATGTGCCAGATATCTTGGTCCTCAGACATCTCTTTCATAAGGCTTAGTGTCTTGAGATTGGCCTTTGTCCCATGTCTTCCTGGGTCTACCTCTTCCATATCATAATATATTTATCACAAGCATAGCTGTATGGTTAAGAAGCTCGCTTTGAAACCATATGGTTTTGGGTTCAGTCTCAATGCACACCACATTAGACAAGTGTCTTCTACTATAGCCCCAGGCTGACCAATGCCTTCTGAGTGGATTTGGTAGACAGAAACTATGTGGAGGCCTGTCGTGGAACGTTAAAAGCACATCTGAGCGTGATCATTGCCAGGGCCACGGATTGGCTCCTGTACTGGTGACATGTGAAAAACAACATTCGAGTGTGGTCGTTGCCAGTGCTGCCGGACTGGCTCCCGTGCAGGTAGCATGTAAAAACACCTTTTGAGCATGGTTGTTGCCAGTACCGCCTGACTGGCCCTCGTGCCAGTGGCACATAAAAAGCACCCACTACACTCTTGGAGTGGTTGGCGTTAAGATGGGCATCCAGCTGTAGAAACTTTGCCTGATCAGATTGAGCTTGGTGCAGCCTTCTGGCTCACCAGTCCTCAGTCAAACCATCCAACCCATGCCAGCATGGAAAGCAGACGTTAAACGATGATGATGATGATGATGTGTGTGTGTGTGTGTCTGTCTGTGTGTGTCTATGAGAGTGTGTGTTTGTGTTTGTGTCTCCTGCCACTGCTTGATAACTGGTGTTTATTTATGTCCTTGTAACTTAGTTACATCATCATCATCATTGCAAATGATTGTTATTGGAGTGTAGTTGTTTGAATGAACTGATTACCACAGGAACAAATACATGAAATGCCTTCTCTTTAAATATAAAACAAATGTTTTATATTTAAAACGAACTGTTTTATTTTAATGTTTTGTAGGTATTTAATGTTCAACAGAATCTATTAGGAAACCAGCAAAATTTATCTTTTAACCAAGGCTCAATTACATTACCTGTAAGTATTCAGTTCTGTTTTTGTTTTTCCATCTTACATCTATTTACTCATAGCATGACAGATATTGTAAGATACAGAAATAAATTTATTTCTCAAATGCGTGATAATGCTATAAATAGCGTGATCAGGATAAATTATGGCCGGTAACGTATTTTTCTGCATTATATGGATAATTTGTCCTGATCACGCTATTTATAGCATTATCACGCGTTTGAGAAATAAATTTATTTCTGTATCTTACAATACATCACAACACTTCTAAAGACAAACTTTGTTTACTTTCATCGTAAAGTTGAATGTCAGATATTATATTCTTTGACCATTTGGATATTTATGTAAGCCCTATATTGTTACTGAAGACAGATCTTTAATTTTCTGGTGTAACATCCAAGCAATAATTTCTGTTAGTTTTCGCCTTGACCTACTTTTGTCTGGCAATTTTCTGAAATTCTCCACGTCATTGGGTTGTTTTAACCATTCTGTTTTAACCATTGTTTTAACCATTTTGTTACCATATTTATGCCGAAATACACTGCTTTTGTTTCAGTTAATTTTTGAAATAAAGAAAAATTTTGTTAAATAACTTTCTCATTATTAAGCTGGTGTTTCAAACATTAGCAGACATGAAATTTTTATGTAAAATTTTAATTTGAACACTTTGAAACAGGAAATTTATACCATAAAACCAGGAGCTGTCTTGGGCTTCTTCAAGGAGAATAATCAAATTACATACTTTGTAAATTATTGGATGATGATAATAAATTTAAGCAGTGCTTTTATTAAAACCATGTTTGTCAAAACTGCAGTAAGCAAGGGGTAGCTGTAGTGTTGATCATTTGATCAAAAATCAAATTGACTTATTCCTTATAAAACATTGACATTGTGCTTAGTCTAAAGCAATCGATATTTCTGGATTTATCTATACTGTTATTGATCATCTGTCTTATGTCTTCAGAGCTCGCAGCAGTTAACAAATGTAATAGACGTGAGTCCTTTAAACACATCCTTTGCACCTACTCTGCCGACCACTTCTCTACAAAGCATACTTCCAAGCAGGTAAGTGTTGAACAAAAATAATATTAATGAGATACTTATTACTAAATTCAGTTATTGTCAAATATTCATAAAGTTTTATTATTGAATCTTCCTTTTTGTTTTAGTGTGTTGTTGTTATTATTGTTGAGCTAAAAGAATGTCCCACCAACAGAGGTAGCAATTTTCCAAATTTCTATTTTTCTTATGAAATGCATTGGAGAAACCCACAAGTGTAAATGATGCCATCTTTTTTAGGAGACTCTGAGCTCTTCCACAATTCTTTTATGTGTCAGGTTCTATGGTAGTGTTGGTCTACCTTTGTTGCTTTGAGAGGAAGTTCTATTAAGGAGCATAGAATGGTAGATTTTTGAGGCTAGAGGTGAGAATGTAATTCCTCTGTAGTTCAGAGGTTGGTGGCAGTCACCTTTCTTTGGAAGTGGAAATAAAAGACTTCAAGAAGGCTGTTGATTCATTTTCTTCATAGGCTTCATTGCATTAGATGTTTGTCTTTGAGGGAACACTTGCAGATGATGGCTGGTATATTATGTAGACCTGGTGTCTTGTTATTTCTGAACCTCTGGGTTTCCCAATGGGAACAAAACTTCTTAACATCCACTGAAAATGCTATAGTCAAAGTATGTCTGTTTCTTAATACAACATGGATGGAATACATGACAACCAATTAGAATGAAAGCCTTCTGCCTATTTGTTCCAACAATAGCACACGAATCAAGATGGTTACTGACTTCAGATATCTTGGGTCCTGTATAACTGACAGTAAGAAAAACTTGCTGGCATGCAAAGAGTGTCTGTAACAAGCTACAAAACATTTGACAAATACTTCAGGGCATGTGTAGAGATCATTCTTTTCTTTGGAGCCAAACTCTGGCTCCAGGTTTGTCTTGGTGGTACATACACCAATTTTCTCATGAGTACTCAAAACATCTCATGGCATGAACACAAGACCAATGAGAAGATTTCAGGACACATTCTACCCATCTTTATCATTACTACTTAACACAGATTAGCATGCCAGGCAAAATGCTTAGTGGCATTTCATCTGTCCTTACATTCTGAGTTCAAATTCCTCTGGGGTTGACTTTGCCTTTCATCCTTTCGGGGTCAATAAAAGAAGCACCAGTTGAATACTAGGGTCAGTGTAATTGACTACCCCCTCCCCCAAATTTCAGGCCTTATGCCTATAGTAGAAAGGATTGTTATTTAACACAGAGTAACCGTTGTTGGCCATTGCTATCATGCTGAATATTAGGCCATATCAGATGTTGTATTTTGGACACTTCTGCACCTTAATAAAGGACAGATTACTCAACAACATTGATATTATTGACTGGGACACACAACGAGAAATTGAAGACATACCAAAGCTAATGAGGGACAGAGTTTTCTGGTGTGGTAAAATGCACCTCAGTTGCAGTTTTTGAAGAAGTTTCCTAAATCTGTGGTATTGTTTTTGTTAATAGTTTTTAGGTATTATCGATATGTTGCCATGTAAAAAGCACTCAGTACATTCTCTAAAGTGCTTAGCATTAGGAAACCATACTAAAGCAGACAATAAAACTTAGCCCGGCCCTCTGGCTTGCCATCGCCTGTCAAACTGTCCAGCCATACCAGCATGAAAATAAATGTTTGATGATGATGTGTGTAACCTATGCTTATATCAAAGTACATATGTACTTTACACAGTACATATATATTCATTATATGACTTATTTATTAGTTATGGATTTCATTGTATGTCAGTTGCAGGTTTCATTCTATGTCAGCAAGGTTGATGTTTAAACTATCTTATTGGCTAATCTTTTAACAGAGAACCAAAACAGACTGCTGCTCAGAAACAACGCCAAGCTAATATGATACGTGAAGTAGAAGAAGGAAAACGTTCTTACAAATGTTCTTATTGTGGTAAAGGTTTCAAGAAATCGAGTCATCTAAAGCAACATGTTAGATCACACACAGGTATGTTAAGAGTGAGTTCTTTGTAAAAGAAATAAAGACTTGTAAAGTTTAATTCATGGCAATCCTGAGTAATTCTGAGATTTGGATCACTATATTCTGTAACTAGCCATGGATCTACAACATTCTTCCCTAACTTTGCCTCTATCTCTGACTGTCTGCCTGCCTGCCTTATTGTCTGTCTCTCTCTATCTCTGTCATTCATTATCCTTCATTAGTGACATTCATCACTCATTCTTTACCATCGTTTTGTATCTCTCCAATTACTCCCTCTTCTGCCACTCAACCAAAATGTAGTTATCCCCAACATCTCATTCTCTTCCATTAATCTTTCTTCTATCACCCTCTTGCTACCGTTACTCTAGTTTTCTCCCCCCCCCACTTCTATTTGTTATTCTCCTTCTTCCACATTACTTTCTCTTCTGTTAACATCTTCATCATGTTGTATATATTCAGTGTCCTTGCCAACAATTGTCATGTAGCTGGCACTCTCTTTTCCATTACTCTCTCCTTTATTACTATCCCTTCTATCGCATATTCCCTAGCTCTCTTCTTTTCTCTCTTCTATCTCCTCTTTACTTTTACTATCCTTGTTCTCTTTCATTATTTCCTCTTTCTCCCACCCAGTTTTGTGTAGAAAGAAAGGAATAATGAACAGAGACAATGTCAGGAAGAGGGTCTCTTGAGATTTGTCAGGGATAAAAGAAATTTTTTGGTGCCAATGAACAAGCAAATAAAAACAATGTAGGGTATAGGAGACTCTTTAGTCTTGCTGGAAACAAAACAACTTCTTTAGTGCTGGTGCCATGACAAAATGTACCCAGTTTGCACTAGAAAGGGGTTGGTGTTTGGAAGAGCATCAAACTGTGGAAACCATGCCAAAAATGGGAATGAGTCAGGGTTCCCAATCCATCTAAGAGGGCAGTAACTCTGAACAAGAACTGGCTTGCACCATGATGACCTGTTCACTCTTCCCCAGTATGGAATTCATTATTATCACCTTTGTTTAGTATCTGTCTTCCATGCTGGCATGAGTTGGACTGTTTGATAGGATCTAATGAGCCAGAGGACTGTGTAGAGTTTGAATGTCTGTTTTAAGAGAGTTTCTATGGCTTGATACCTTTCCTAATGCCAACCACTTCGCAAAATATACAGGGTGCATTTCTTTCACAACAGTGGTACTAGGGAGATACCAAGTAACTCGCAAGATAAGATCTCTTGCTTGAGTAAGGGTTGTAGTATTGAGGGAAGTGGCTTTATACCAGGTGTTGAGCAGTTAAAGCATGATACAAGGGCTGGGATAAGTGTCTTACTGTAAAGGAGATACATGGCTGTCCTGGCTGGAATGAGAGAAAAGCTGCTGTGAAATGATGATGATAATGATGATATCATTTTATCTATTCTTGAGTTATAAATTGAGAATTATGGAGATGTGCTTGCATAGCAAGTGACCTGATCTGAGATCGTGTGCTGGAACGAAAACAATTGCAGCGTGGAAGGTGTTTATAAGCCATTTAAAATAACACACAAAAACCGTTAGATTCACCTCAACATTTAAATTTAATTTGTCAAAATATTTTCGTCGCTTGGAGACCACGACCAGTTCACTGACAAAATTATGTGCTGCATCTCTTGAGAATATATTTTTAAAAATGCCATTTTCATCATATTCTTCCATTGCTATTTTCCTGAGATTTTTCCAGTGCTATTTTCCTCATATTTTTCCATTGCTATTTTCATCATATTTTTACTTTTGTTGCAGGAGAAAAACCTTTCAGTTGCCTACAGTGTAATCGAATGTTTGTATCGATGGGAGTGTTAAAAGCACACTCGAGGACTCATACTGGTATCAAAGATTACAACTGTCAAATATGTCATGCGGCTTTCACCACTAATGGGTCTCTCACACGGCATATGATGATACATAATACTGTGAACTCATACAAATGCGTCTATTGTTCTGAAATGTTCCGCACAGTCATGCTTTGGCGGAAACACTTACGTATGCATAAAGAAGCTCAGAGTGGTATGTATGTTCATAGTCATCAACATCTTGTTGTGAACGAATGACTAACTCCTTGGTGTGAAAGGATTGGATAAATGTCAAGTTGTAAGGGAATGATATCTAATACTGAAAGGAATAACATCTAGCTGTGAAATGAATGAGTGGCATCTTAGTTACGAAAGGAATCATTGTAAAAGGAATAACATCGAAATTTAAAGGGATGATATCTGTTAGTGAAAGGATGTCTGGTTGTGAAGTCGTGAAAATATTGACTGCCATTTAGTTGTGAAAGGAAATATTTCTAGTTGTAAAAGAAATGATATCAAGATGTAAGGGAATGATAAACAAGATGTAAAAGACTGACATCAAGTTGTATAAAGAATGATGTCTCTATGTGAAAAGAATGTTATTATTTTTGAAAGGACTGACATCTTGTGATGATGATGACATGTACATGTGAAAGAAATAACTCTTGGTATAAAAAGAACAACATCTAAATGTAAAAGAAATGATATTTAGATATTAAAGGAATGACATATACTTGTGGACAGAATGATATCTGGATGTGTGAAAGGAATGACATCTAGTTTTGAAAGGAATGATGAAGAATTATTTACATTATTTACATTTGACGGATATTTGTCCTCATCTTGTTTGTTATTAACACAAAGTTTCAGCTGATATACCCACCAGCCTTCATCAGGTGTCTTGGGGAAATTTCGAACATGGGTTCTCATTCCTAAGGTATTTTTCCATATTATTGTTGTTATTATTATTATTATTATTATTATTATTATTATTATTATTATTATTATTATTATTCAGGTCACTGCCTGGAATTGAACTCGGAATCTTGGAGTTAGTAGTCTGCACTCTTAACCCCAAGATTCCGAGTAAAAGAGTAAGAGAGTAATGCGAATAATGGAATGGTACCTTGTTGTAAAAACAGCAATTATATATAAATCCACAGAATGAAAGACTTAGAAAAATTCTCCACCTACCCACCTTTATATACTGTCATAAATTTTCCACCCCTTGTGAGCATGGAAAAGTGGATGTTAAATGATGATGTTTTCCATGTGAATAAATTCATGGCAATGAAAATTGTTTGTTAAATATATGTAAGACAATGCCAATTGTCTCGACACAAAACATTGTTTATTAAGTGTCATCCAATCAATGGACATGATTCTGTCATGTGATGTTTTTCACTCCCACATCATTTATTATTTGAGCTTATGTTGATTCGTCTGTGGGGGACACTTTATGGACTCTGTCAGGTGATGTTAGATATACATTAACTCATTGTTGTGGATTTACTCTTTTTACCTTAGCACACTTACTGTGGTACAAACAGTTCATTTTGCATTGTGGACAATTGAAGTTACAGTTTACCATATTGTACTTTGGTTTGGAATTGTTGCAATGTTTTCTTCGTTCATTTATTTGAGCACAATGTCATTATTCATCTCATGTTATAACAGTAGGTAATGGTTGCATGATTTTTTTCAGAAATATATGATGCGTTCTGTGCCAAAATAAGTTTGGGAGCCACCACATTTTTCTCTTCTTTGCCTGCTGCTTGCAGGAATTCTTATGTATTGGGAGGGAGTATCCAAGCAAGACAGACGGTTAAGGAAGATGCAGTCATTAGCAAAGTAATATTTTCGTATGGAAGGTGGTGAGCTGGCAGAAATGTTAGCATGCTGGGTAAAATGCTTAGCAGTATTTCGTTTGTCTTTACGTTCTGAGTTCAAATTCTGCCGAGGTCGACTTTGCCTTTCATCCTTCTGAGGTTGATAAATTAAGTACCAGTTGTATACTGAGGTCGACCTAATCGTCTGGCCTCCTCCCCCAAAATTTTGGGCCTTGTGCCTTGAGTAGAAAAGAATATTTTCCCATGGTGTGAGACAGTGAACTGACAAAATCGTTAGTATGCTGGGCACAATGCTTAGTGGCAGTTCATCCATCTTTACGTGTTGCGTTCAAATTCTGCTGAGGTCGACCTTGTCTTTCATCCTTTTGGGATAGATAAATTAAGTACCAGTTGAGCACTGGGGGCAATGAAATGGACTTAGCCCCTTCCTCTGAAATTGCTGGCCCTGTACCAAAATTTGAAACCAGTATTTCCCCATGACTAGACATGTTTCAACAGAAGATTGAAAACAAAGGACAACACTTCTGTGATGGTGATGCTTACTTACAGCTTTCACATTATATCAAGACAAGATGACAGTAACACACACACACACACACACACACACACACACACACACACACACACACACACACACACACACACATGAATGCACACACACACACACATGAATGCACACAGACACACAGACACCCACCTTACACACACAGAAGCTTCTTTCAGTTTCTGTCAAGCAAATTGACTCACAAAGCTTTTGTTAGCCTGGAGCTATAGTAGAAGAACTTGCCCAAGGTACCATGCAGTGGGATTGAACCCAAAGCCATGTGGTTGGGAAACAAAGTTCATAACCACACAGTCATGCCTGTGTCTTAAAATTTCCCTTCTAAAATTAGCCAAGGTGCCATACAGTGGGACTAAACCCAAAGCCATGTGGGTGGGAAGCAAAGTTCATAACCACACAGTCATGCCTGTGTCATAAAATTTCCCTTCTAAAATTGAATATTTCATTTAGAGGTAGGTCAGTGGGTAAAGAAAGTATTAAGAAAGGTAAACAGTTAAGCAAATTTCTATGCTGTTTTATTTAATGTTTTCTGTTTTTCTTGAATTCTTTTTTTTTGTTTAGATGATGACGAAGGGGAATATTCAGATGGAGTAAGAAAAACCAAGTTTCCTATTATTGAGATAACTGAAGAACAACTTTCCAAGGCTGATGTTTGTGAGGAAATGACTGTGTCGGAACGTATTCTCATAGAGTCTGCAAGTGAGAAAGATCGAATTAGTGAAATAAAACAAACTCAGGTATACATCATTACAATACATTGTTACTTTATTGAGCCATTGTATTTTTGCACCTGGTGCCATGTAAATAGCATTGGTGTGGCTGCAGGTGCCACGTAAAAAGCACTGGTACTGGTGCCACTTAAAAAGCACTGGTGATGGTGCCACATAAAAAGCATTCAGTACTCTCTATGGAGTGGGTGGCATTAGGAAGGGCATCTAGCCATAGACAGAACTAGATTTAAAGTATGTGTGTGTGTTTGTCCCTCCAAAAGAGATCGATAGAATAAGTACTAGGTTTACAAAAAATAAGTCCTGAGGTTGATTTGCTTGACTAAAAGCGGTGCTCCAGCATGGCTGCAGTCAAATGACTGAAACAAGTAAAAGAGTGAAAGAGTAATACTGTTGTAGGTTGTTTTCCTCAACCAAGATATTTAAGTCCCAATCCTATTTATTTCATTGAATATTTCTGAATTGATAAAATTCCCACAAGAATTAGAATTGGTTTTGCTGTAACTAATTCCTGAAATGTTTTTTTTTTGTTACTACAGGAGAAGCACATAGAATTGGAGAGTCTTCCGAAACATCGACATGAGTGCAACAAATGTCCAAAGAGCTTTAAGAAACCAAGTGACTTGATAAGACATTTGCGAATACATACTGGTGAGAAACCATTCACCTGCAGCATTTGTTCCAAGTCATTTACAGTTAAGTCAACTTTGGATAGCCACATGAAGACTCATGGATCAGGTAAATTTTACTAAACTAACTCTTTTCCTTCCATTCTTCTCTAACTTTTTAAAACCCTTTTGCATTTAAACTGGCCATATCTGGTCCAAATATTTTTGTTTTATGTTCAAACTGGCCAGATCCAGCCTGTGGTAAGTAGCTTGCTTACCAACCACATGGTTCCGGGTTTAGTCCCACTGTGTGGCACCTTGGGCAAGTGTCTTCTACTATAGCCTCGGGCTGACCAAAGCCTTGTGAGTGGATTTGGTAGACAGAAACTGAAAGAGGCCCGTCGTATATATATATATATATATATGTATGTGTGTTTGTGTGTCTGTGTTTGTCCCCCACCATCACTTGACAACCGATGCTGGTGTGTTTATGTCCCCGTAACTTAGCGGTTCGGCAAAAAGAGACCGATAGAATAAGTACTAGGCTTACAAAGAATAAGTCCTGGGGTCGATTTGCTTGACTAAAGGCGGTTCTCCAGCATGGCCGCAGTCAAATGACTGAAACAAGTAAAAGAGTAATCACATCATTGAAAACTGAAAGCCACAAGGTAATACATGAATAATTCAAAATAATGTTAATATATAAGCATTGCATTTGACAGAATAATCTGAATGCTAAAGGGTTAAACTGACCATATCAGGCCCCAAAATTCTACCTATTTTATATTCAAACTGGCCTGGTTTAGCCTCTTACACCTACCCTGCAATGTCATTCTAAAAATAAGCAATCACATCTTTGAAATCTCGAAACTCTAAGATAATTTAAATTAACTTTGAAAAATGCGAATAAATAAACATTACATTTGACAAAGTAATCTGAATGTTTAAAGAGTTAAACTGAAAATTCCATCTCATATGTATCATCAATCATTCTTCCACCCTTGTCTGTTATCCGCAACATTCACCCCTCATCCATCTCCAATCTGTACAGTCACCACCTACTCTTCTCTACCTTCCCTCTGTCTATTTATTATTAATGACACCTCAACCCTTGTTCTTTCCTTATATTTACCCCTTCACCATTCTCCAACATCATCACCATCATCATCATCATCATCGTCGTTTAACGTCCGCTTTCCATGCTAGCATGGGTTGGACAATTTGACTGAGGACTGGTGGACCAGATGGCTACACCAGGCTCCAATCTGATTTGGCAGAGTTTCTACAGCTGGATGCCCTTCCTAACGCCAACCACTCCGAGAGTGTAGTGGGTGCTTTTACGTGTCACTGGCACGAAGGCCAGTCAGGCGGTACTGGCAACGACCACGCTCAAAATGGTATATTTTACGTGTCACCTGCACAGAAGCCAGTCCAGCGGCACTGGCAACGATCTCGCTCAAATGTCTTTACACGTGCCACCGGCACAAGTGCCAGGAAAGCCTAATTTTAAATGCTTTCATGAGTTTGAGGAATAAATTTTTATTTGTTACTGTTCTTTTCCTCTGTATTGTATTTAAATAATTTAATCCTTTTTTTTTGTATTTTAATTTTAGGAGAGAAGCAGTTCAAGTGCCACATTTGTGTATCACCATTTTCTACAAAGGGCAGTCTGAAAGTCCACATGCGTTTACATACTGGTGCTAAGCCTTTCAAATGTCCATATTGTGATCAACAATTCC
>NC_142931.1:110100061-110102561 GCF_046866305.1 Octopus bimaculoides
AATAAAGAAGTGTAAAATAACCAGGGCATGTCTTTATCATTGGCATGATGATCCTCCCAATACGCAACAAAATATGTTTCAACACACAAGTTCACATGAAGAATCTTGCAAATCAAGTACTTCATTATTCTTGAAATATTCAAATTAAACCCCCCCCCCCCCCAAAAAACCCAAATAACACCACAAACTAAAAGCAATGCAAATTTACTTTTTTCAGTTGTGTCAGAAGAATTTTAAGCTGCAGGTCAATCTCAAAGAACACTTGCTCAACGTACACAACAGTTCCTTGTTGAATCAAAAGAAACTGAAACGAACACCTCATGCTTGTTCGGCTTGTGGGAAAGCTTTTCAGAAACCCAGCCAGTTGGAACGTCACATACGTATACATACAGGTAATTTAGATATATTATTAGTTTAAAAAATTTTTTTAATTCTTTCTCCCTCACCTTTCTCTTCATAGAACTATTGGCATTTTTGGGTGCTGTTCTACTGTCTGAAAAGGGTCAGATATATATATGTATATATATTTCTTTATGTTCTAAGATCATTCATTAATGGTTACATTGAGTCAAATTACTTTGTAAATGACCTGTTTGTGTGTTGCACTTAATGTTGTGGCTATTTAAATTTTATGACTGGCTGGTTGCTTTGATAGGTTGGGTATTTTATACTCATGTTTTCAGTTAACCTTACTGAGTACAGTTAAGTACTATTCTCCTAGTCTCATTACTGTTTGAGAGATTAGTATTGAGAAAAAAAATACTGCATTTATGATTTGCTCTAACCATTTCTGCAGATTCTAAATAACCATCTGTGTGTGTGTGTGTGTGTGTGTGTTATCAAGGAAATGAACCAGATGGAAAATAACAGACATCATGAGGAAGAGATGACACACTGAACATGCAAAGAATGAGTTGCACTTCCTCGTCCCCTGCCAACCTTCCCCTGTGATGAATGCCCCCTGCTGTTCTGTACCACTCTTGGCCTGAACAACCACCTCAAGCACTGGCACCCTTTGCACCCATCAGGATGAAGAAGCTCAGATTAACTACTAGGCCACGAGTTAATGCTGCTGCTGAATACATATATACATACATACATATATATATACATATATATATATATATATATATATATATATATATATATATATATATATATATGTAGTTAAATTAAAAACATAGGGTAAAAAATGTCCATGTGAGTGGTCAACATTATATCCCTCCCGACCCAGAGTAACGTGGTGGTGGAACAAGGAGGTAGACAGGGCTATTAGACAAAAGAAACAGGCTTGGAAGGACTGGAAGAACGGTGGTAGCAGGGAATTGTACCAATGTGCCAGAAGGGAGGCTAGGCGACAGGTTTATTTAGCCAGAGGGGAAGCAGATAAGGAAAGATTTGCCAATGTTCTGCGCCGTGAGGACCAAAGACTCGAGGTATTTCGTGTTGCAAGACAGTGTAGGAGAGAGAATAGTGATGTTGTAGGAGAGAAATGTGTTCGCATGGATGATGGTACGCTTGCATTAAATGAGGATGCAAAGAAAGAGGTCTGGAGATGCCACTACGATAGATTGCTTAATAAAGAGAATGAATGGGAGGAAGAGAGCCTGCCATATGTCGACCCAATAGAGGGACCAGCTATCCGAGTTGATAGTACCAGGGTAGATAAAGCAATTAAGAGTATGAAGACCGGGAAAGCCCCCGGCCCATCAGGAATCACTGCAGAGATGCTCAAAATATCTGGCAGTGTTGGCTATAGCCTAGTCACCCGTATTATGAACCAGGTGATACACGAAGGAGTCATACCCAATGACTGGTGTAGCAGCATCATAGTCAACTGCTACAAAGGTAAAGGTGACGCTTTAGATACAAATAATTACAGAGGCATCAAGCTGTTAGATCAGGTTATGAAAGTTACAGAGAGGGTCATAGCCCAACTAATTAGGGAGCGAATCAATTTAGATGAGATGCAGTTTGGGTTCGTGCCAGGTAAAAGCACTACTGATGCCTTATTTCTAGTGAGACAGTTGCAGGAGAAATACCTAGCTAAGGATAAACCTCTGTACCTGGCTTTCGTTGACATGGAGAAAGCCTTTGACAGGGTCCCCCGATCCCTTATCTGGTGGTCAATGAGGAAACTTGGGATAGAAGAATGGTTAGTGAGAGCTGTGCGAGCCATGTACAGAGATGCTGCCAGTAAGGTGAGGGTTGGAAATGAGTACAGCAGTGAATTCCGGGTAGAGGTAGGGGTCCACCAAGGTTCCGTCCTCAGCCCCCTCTTATTTACCATAGTCCTCCAGGCAATCACAGAGGAGTTCAAGACAGGTTGCCCCTGGGAGCTCCTCTATGCTGATGACCTTGCCCTAATTGCGGAGTCACTATCAGAACTAGAGGAGAAGTTTCAGGTGTGGAAGCAAGGTCTAGAATTGAAGGGCCTTAGAGTCAACCTAGCTAAAACCAAAATCCTAATAAGTAGGAAGGTAGATAAAACACAAACCCC
>NC_142931.1:110107561-110157561 GCF_046866305.1 Octopus bimaculoides
CCTAGCTACTTACCTCACAGCCAATGGCTGTGAACTTAGGAAAGTTTAAGTTTTACCCTTAACAAAAAAAAAAAAGAGAATAAAAAAGGCGAAAAATTGTAAGAGTTATAACATTCTTGTTTTTTAAAATAAAAAAAAAAATTGTTTATTTTGATAGTAACAAGAATCCATTTTATAACCAAAACTTCCATTACAAATATTCTGTCATCAAAGACACTTATAAGTCATTGTATTTCTTTACTCTTGAGAAGTTCCAACCCTTTTGTTACCATATTTCTGTTGAAAGACACTACCTTTGCTTTAATTAATTTCGAAAGATAATGAAGAATTTAGTAAAATAATTGTCACATTAAGTTGGTGTTTGGAACATAAATTAACATGGAATTTTGATGACAGGTTTTAAGTTTTGGTCACTTTTAAACAGAAAGTTTATTTCAGAAAACCAAGGGCAGTCTCAAACAAAATGGTTTCAAAAGGGTTAAAAAAAGAATTTTCTTTCCCCAAATATTTGAATATATCATTTTTTAAATTCTCTCCATATAAAATAACAATACTGTTTTACTTTTAAGCTCTTCTTCCTCTGTCATCTGTTTGTGGTGACCCCATTACAATCAGTCTAACCATTTGCTGTAGAGTCTGAGAATCCCATGTCTCATCACGCTCATCACTCCAGCGCCTGATATCTCCTACAGACTGTGGAAGCTGCCTGTGTCCTGTCTCTGGCAAAGCCAATACCAACAAGTTGGCAACTAGGCAGAAAAATGCGAAGATCACACTTGGTCCCCAAGAGATGTAGCGGGCCTGTAATTAGTCAAAATAACCATATTAATAAATCGAAATAAAAACTGGTTTCAAATTTTGGCATAGGGCCACCAATTTTTGGTGAAGGGAGAAAGTCGATTACATTGACCCCAGTACTCAGCTGGTACTTATTTTATTGACTCTGAAAGGATGAAAGACAAAATCAACCTCAGAATTATTTTAACTCAGGATGTAAAGATAGATAAAATGCCGCTTGGCATTTGTCCAGTATGCTAATAATTTTGCCTACTCATCATCTCAATAATAATATCTTGTAAGGATGCAGTATTTTGTTATGCAACCATAATATACTATAAAGTATGTTAAACGTTTTTGTAAGTCAATACCCTGTTCTACTGTGTTAGCAGTGCGTTTTACATCATTTGTTAAGGTTATCTCCACAGGTATGCTATAGAAATTATAGCCAGCACTGATTCTTGTTATGATGTTTCGTATACAAGATGTTAGATGTGAACGAACAATGAGGTCAACGATGAAAAAAGGGTAATGGGCGTATGTGCCATATTCGGGAGATTTTGCTCCCATCTAACCCCTTAATTATCCATGATTACATTGCTTAAATTGCCACTAAATACAGCAGTGTAACGTTATTGGATATACCAATTTTACATATTAAACAAGTTCCTGGAATCTGGTATGTAAATATCAAAGACTTGTAGGGATGCCGTATTTTGTTATGCAACTATAGTATACTATAAAGCCGTGGTTCCCAAACTTTTTAGAGACGCGACCCACTATTTATGACACCAGTTTATGGCGACCCATTTAACTCTATTGGGTAAAAACATTAATGAAAGAAACAAAATTTAAACTTATTAGTGAAATCCATGCTGTCTTATTTATTTAAATATTTTACTATTTATATTAAATGTGAAACAAAACGTTTTATAACTGTTTCAACGTCTCCATACCCTATGGGCAGGTATTAACTCTAATACAAAACTTCGAAGCAGTAGATGTTATTGGTTCGACCAGTGTTGTACTGCACCTAGTTAAAGTTCTCTATAAATAGGTAAAAACAGACTTTTCCTTTTTACGATTACGTACGAATAAATAACTTGAGAAAATGACCACCTCTGATTTGTTAAGTTCGTGTTAAAAGCCTACTGCTTGATGAAACAACCAGTCTGGTATTGAAAACATTAGTCTTGAACTATCTCGATAGACAGCAGTTAATCAAAGCTAATGCATAATTTTATAACTTTTTGCGACCCACTAGGATTCCGTTTGTGACCCATCAGTGGGTTGCGACTCATAGTTTGGGAACCACTGCTATAAAGTATATTACATTAATAATAATGATAATAATGAACTTATTGTATACAATGCTCAGATGAACTTCAAAGGGTAAAAGAGGAGACAAAAAAGCAGTCATATAAATCAAGCTAAAGAGTGACAGCAATGAATGTCAAAAGCACATGCACAGTTCACAGAATAAAACACAAAAAGGCAGGAAAATGAACAATAAAAGAGTCATAAAGAGGAAAAGATGCATAGGTACATCAGGAATAGCATTAGTGAATTTTGGTAAGTATGGAATTTTTGAAGGCTGCAGTATGTTGATAGCTAAAAACTGATGTAGGTAGTTTGTGGTATGTTTTGATAATTCTGAGTATGAAGGAATGTTTCTGAAAGTCAAGTAAAGAAAGACAGCAAGGAAAAAGCCAAATGTGGATGTACAGCACACATTATTAAACAAAAAGATGGAAGAGTGAATAAACAGTAAAAGAAGCCAGAGAGAGGAAAAAGTGTGTTGGGAGTAGGATTGGTGAATTTCGGGAAGCATAGGTGCAGTGTTGCTTGTTTCAGTCATTTGACTGCGGCCATGCTGGAGCACTGCCTTTAGTCGAGCAAATCGACCCCAGGACTTATTCTTTGGAAGCCTTCTATCGGTCTCTTTTGCCGAACCGCTAAGTTACGGGGGACGTAAACACACCACCATTGGTTGTCAAGCGTTGGTGGGGGGACAAACACAGAAACAAACACACACACACACACACACACATATATATATATATATATATACATATATATAACAGGCTTCTTTCAGTTTCCGTCTACCAAATCCACTCACAAGGCTTTGGTCAGCCCGAGGCTATAGTAGTAGACACTTGCCCAAGGTGCCACGCAATGGGACTGAACCCGGAACCATGTGGTTGGTAAGCAAGCTACTTACCACACAGCCACTCCTGCACCAATGTGAATAGTTTATTCCATGCTTTGGTAATTCTGTATGCACAAAAAAAAAAAAAAAAAGATTCTGGAAGCTATTGGGTCAACCTACAAATACCCACCCTTGTCAGGGGTAAGAGTGTATCACCTATGAGCTCTTGCTTTGCCGTACATGACGTTTTTTATAAATCAGTATTGTGCTTAACTATCCATATTGAAAGGAATGGGTTGTTAAATGGATACATGGAACAAACTACCCTTTGGGGGAAAAAAAAAGTAAGCACCTTAATCTAGTTGTAATGAGAATCTTGTAAAATACCCACCCTCTGGGTCATTCAATGCATTTTTCTGTTGCATACCAAAGCTGACAGCTGTGTTTACTACTGCATAACCTAGCTTTGCTGTTAACTTTTACATTTAACAGATTTTTAACCTTTCATGAGGGAGTTTATAAATAGGTTAATATTGTTAACAAATTCAAGAGAAAACGTTTACGTCAAAGCAATGACTACAAAAATAAAAAAGCACATCAAGAACTACTATTACTACTACTACTACTACTACTACTACTACTACTACCACTACTACCATAAGTGATTTGGTACATTGAATAAATGTGGTTGGCACGGAAACTGGTGTGACTGAGCATTCCTATTTAAAATCAATGATACAATCATGTAAAATTTAATAGAAAGTAAAACAACATGGTTTTTAACTTACCAGAATACCAGAAAATGGTGATAACATACTTCCAATTCTTGATGCAGTACTTGCTAAACCCATTCCAGCATTTCTGAAGAGCAACCAAAATATTACATTTAATATATATATAGGTTAAAAATATCCATATAAAACATGTTACATAGGAAAATAACAAGGGTTGAAATTGTGTTAAATTCATATATGTATATAATACATTTGCGGCTGAAGATAGCTTTATACGGTCAATTATACACTGATGTAACAACTATAAAGCTTGAAACACGTGTACCGCAGAATCCTTTGTGTTTTGTTTTTATTTTTACATTTACAATCTATATATATATATATATACCAAAGTAAGCACATAAATGTGAAACAAGGTGGTGAAAAATAGTACTCGAATACCGGAGGTAGAGCAATATGCTTTATTATTATTAAAACTGCTAAAACATTGCAAAAAATATCATAAAGAACTGCTGCTTAGAGTTTTACGCTCCTGTTCATCAGACAGTTTAGATTGAAACACACACACACACACGTGTATATTAAAGATACAAAGTTATATTTTAGCATTAAAAAAAATGCATTCATATAAAAGTTTTACAGTAAAAATATTAGTCTATGTTTTTACTTGGGGGATTTGAGCAGAGAATTTAAAGAGCCGGATCAAATATTATAAAACCTTGTGTCTGATGCTCTTACGATTCTGCCAGATCTCCATTTTTAATCGGCGTTAATTTTTTTTTTTGTATCTAATAAGCTAAAAATAATCCTTTATAGTAATTATGTATAAGTCATGAAATTTTAGGAGCGACTAATCGATTACATTCGATCTCAGTTACTAGACTGGTACTTATTTCACCGATACCGAAAAGGATGAAAGGCAAAGTCGACCTCGGTGGCATTTGAATTCAGAACGTGAAACCAGAAGAGGTGCCGTTAAGAATTTTGTTTTGGCACGCTAACGATTCTGTCAGCGAACTGTCTTAATAAGCAAATACCGTTAACATTACCCTTAACTAGTTATCATAGTCAGTTTGCGGTTGAAGGGAGACAACCTCTTAATTCGACTTGGACGTTGCTAAAGGTAGAATATTACAACCGATTCTAATGACAAAAGATGCTTATGTATGTGTATCACTGTGGATTTAACAGCAGCATCTCACCAGCGTTAATACTAAAGACATCTTGCTTTATAATAAGTATGATATTTCAAGATTTATGATTTTATAATCTTTATTTTAAAGACAGTACAGAAGCCGATAGACACATACAAGGGAGGCAACTCCTTACATTGTTGAATTTTATTGACACTGAGATTTATCTAATGCTATGGTGGCGAGCTGACAGACTTGTTATCTCGTCAGCAGAAAAAATAAGTGCTTAATGGCATTTCTTATGAGTCAATAATTTATGAGTTTAAATTATGCCACCATTGACTTCGCCATTCATCGTTTCGGTGCCAAAATTTGAAACAGATGTTAACGTTATTTCCTTCTGGAAATAATAATAAAAAGAAGTAAAATAAGTTATTAATTTTTTTTACACATAATTCTAACAAGGAATATTCTAGTCTACGCCATGGGTTCTGAATCATATTTTATCTATGGGCCTCTTTGATTACTGTTTTATTCCGGAGGACTCCCATAGTCATTTGATGTTTAAAAACTAGTTTTATAGAAACTTCTTCCAAAATTCCTATTTTGTTTTTCACCCATCAGCCTGTGTAGGTTGAGCCATGTAAAACGTTCGAGAAAGAAACCTAGCTGTTTCTTGCAAAACATACCAATACAAATATCTTGGGCAAAATTGTTTCAGGGACTCACAAAATACTACTGGGGATCCCGAATCTATTATTCTGTTGCTTGGACCCTACCCCCAAGTCTTACATGGACCCTCAGGGGCTATATGGACCCCGATTGAGAACCTCTGGTCTACACTAACAGCAACAACGCAGATAGTTGTATATCCATAAACCAAATATTTCAAGCTCCTTTAAAAGGCAACTTGTTTTAAAAAATATATTATTACACAAGTGTAAGGATTCAGAGGCGAAGATCCAGTGACGTTAAGTATTTTTAAAGGTTACACACAAAATGGGATCTAATAGATGTATAAAGGTTTAAGACCCACTTCGGCCACAAATGACCATGTAATTGCACCTAGAAAGTTGCCCTATGAGGCATAAGTTCGTGGAAGACCAGCAATCGCCCATGCATACCACCCTCCCCTCTCCACACTCTCGATGTTACCCAAGGGAAAGGCAAAGACCGATACAGCTTGGCACCAATGACGTCACAACTAATTTCTATACCTGAAGCAATGTGAAATGAAATGTCTTGCTCAAAAACACCCCTCACGATTGTAAACCCGACGCTCTAACCACTGAGCCTTGCGCCTTTAATTGATAGATGTGTAATGGTTAGTTCTTCGTTGCAGTCGAGGGTCACCAATTGTAACGGTAAATGTAGTAGCCGTTGGTTACCATTTGTAAGATGAAAGAACAGTGATCGAAGTTGTAAAGAAATATTTATTTACCGTTACTTTGTATATATCCAAAAACCACGATGGGTTGGTATGTATAATTAGTAAATGGAAAAGCATGCTTGGTAAAAAGAGTTAATTTCGGCCGGTATCTGTGTACACGTTCTTATTGTAGTAGTAAACCATAGATAGTGATAGCATGATGTAAGAGAAAAGAAATTGAGCTAGTGAAAGTTATAGAGTCGAGGAAAATTGTCTCGTAGTTAGCTGGTTATAACTTTCTTTATCCCTCTGGCCATTTGGTCTCTAGTGGCTGCCTGCTTGTGACCATGACTCTAGTTGGTCTCTTTTCATTAACTGATGGTCACTCTCACTAACTGATTTTGCCTTACCAAATTCTAATATTTATAACCATCCAAAACCAGCTAGAAGGATAGACATATTGTTGAGAACAATAGATTTCGTTGGTGTTATATCTCAATTCAATTTTTTGGTGGCCTAGAAGAGGTTAGAAGGGTCAAGTAGCAAAGACATTACTTTGCTTAGCGAAGGCATCTGGCAAACGTAACTGCTGTCACTCACAGAAAAAAATTACTGTTTTACCGTGAGAAAAGTGCTGTTGAACTGTTAAGTGAAATTTGGTTCTCGAGGATCGAATCCACGCTATGCCTGCATGAAGCCACTACAGATGTATAACGTTATACTATTCCCAGTGGGCACATAAAATCGTAAAATAAAATATTAATTTAAGGTTCATTATAGAATGCAAGATGTGGATTAGATGAAAAAATATTGGAAGATTTTTGTTGCAAAATGTGCTCGTCGCTGTGTGATAAGATGTTTAAAAACAAGTTTTGTGGTTCCGGGTTCAGTTTCACCGCGTGGCACCTAGGATAGGTGTCTTTTACTATAGTTTTGGACTGACCAAGGGCATGTGAGTGGACTTGGTTAACTGAAACTGAAAAATAGCCCGTCATATATATATAGACAACAAACAGATGTATTAATTTAACGTTCGGGAAATGAAAAAGGCTTTAATAGTCGTCAATATAATGGTCGTATAGTTCGAGAGTGGGACCAGTGAAACTTGAGAATATTTGGGCCTCACCATAGCCAACGACCAGGTTCCCATAGTTGGGGCCCATTCTCGTTCCCATGGTCACTCCCGAGAACTGCTGGTAAAAATCACCAGCGAACAAGAAGCAGTTGAGGGAGAGGACAAGTTCAATCAGACGAACGCGTGTGGATGTGTCAGGTTGGGGGTTGGGTCGAAAGTCAAGGAAATGTTGGAGTGCACGCAGCCCCTCGTGGCGAGGGGTCACAGTGTAAAGGCTCTGGATGTCGAGAGTGAAGAGAAGTTTAGAGGGGTCAGGAGGGAAGGAGAAAGAGTTGAACAAACGAAGCGCATGGTTGGTGGAAGCCACCAGGGAGGCAAGGACACGATATATATATATATATATATATATATATATATATATATATATATATATATATATATATATATATATATATATATATTTATATATATAACAAAATATAGTTTAGTCTACACAAACAGCAACAACACAGATGGTTGCATATCCATAAACCAGGTATTTCAAGCTCCATTAAAAGGCAGTCCAGCATATGTGTGTGTGTGTGTGTGTGTGTGTGTGTGTGTGTGTGTGTGTGTGTGTGTGTGTGTGTGTGTGTGTGTGTGTGTGTAGTTGTTTGTTATGACAGGTCAGAAATTTACCATTTGTTTAATGTTTATTATTACTCTTAGCAATATAGGCGACTCTCATTAGACATGCTGGCCGGCGACACATAACCTCTTTACTAATGGAGGTAAGAATATACGAGAAGGAGAGTAGGAGTGAAAAGAAGTAGGAGTCGGAGCAAGAGAGGAAAAGTGGGTGGGAGGAAGTAGGTGTGAGAAGAAAAGAGGAGATGAGAGGAGGGTTAGATGAAGAGGTGAAGAGAGTTGAGCCCATGTGTCGCAAAGGAGCGAAGAGAGAAGATTAATCCCTTCTCACGTCAAAGACGGGAGTCCGGATAGCCCCTGTGCAAGGACTATCCGAACACAGACAGGTGTGTATCATCTACTTCTTGGAAGGCCTCCTCCCCATCAAACGCTTGACTTCTATGCGTTTTCATTGGTAATGCTTTTCTCTGTGTGTGTGTGTGTGTATTGGCAATTAAATGGATAAACAAATTAGTCACGTCAAATATATTAAATATATTAAATTTGCTTTCTCTCGTTTTGTATGTATACATATATACATATTTCGTATTTGATGTATTTAGTATATTTAATATATTTGATGTGTCTTATTTGTTTATCTGCATAACTGTCTCTATACCCGCTCAGCTTGAGCTTATAGCCTTTCTTTACCTTGTAGAATGATCCGCTGTAAAGACATCGGAATTCAAGTTTGAATCTTCTTAGCATTGCTAAGTGTCTTCTATACGGAGAATCTCT
This sequence comes from Octopus bimaculoides, assembly GCF_046866305.1. Lineage (NCBI taxonomy): Eukaryota > Metazoa > Mollusca > Cephalopoda > Octopoda > Octopodidae > Octopus > Octopus bimaculoides. The sequence goes on from NC_142931.1 coordinate 110,116,203, forward strand.
GGATGGTTCTCATCTGTGAACTATATATATATATATATATATATATATATATATATATATATATATATATATATATATATATATATATATATATATATATATATATATATATATATATATATATGTATAAAGAGAGAAAAGGATAAAGAGACCAATGGCAAAGTTAGAAATATATTTTATGGATATATTTCTAACTTTGCCATTGGTCTCTTTATCCTTTTCTTTCTTTATACATACACACGCTAATACACGACCTATGTTATATTCCCCACTCATGTTTATACAACGAAAGGGGCAAAACTAGCCGGTATACAGCACTTACTCGGTATTACCTGTATCTTTGGGTTTGGTTGAATCCAATACCCTTCTTAACCTTATATATATATATATATATATATATATATATATATATATATATATATATATATATATATATATATATATATATATATATATATAATGTAAACGCTTCCACAAATAAAATTGCACTTCATTTTTGAAGCTCCGATGAAGCTGTAGGGTGATACACAAGCACTGAACTATGAGTGCATTGCATCTTTAGCAGGAACTGTTGTAAGCTAACGAAGTTCATGACAATTTTTAGAGATTATTTCCCCTCCTCATATGGAGCTGGTCTCAATTGCTCTTTGATAATTGTGACACATCCTTTACAGGTGGAGATAATTTTAATAATCAAGAATTGATGTTAGTCACTTAGTTATTTCTCTTAGTTTATTTTCAATGAACGTGCGTACATGTGTGTGTGTGTTGATATTTACCGTAGTCCAGTTGGGAACAATTCTGGTATGTAAAGCCAATTAACAAGAAAAGATCCGCTGATGCCAAACATGCCAACCAATGAAAAGGTGGTAGCCGCCATAACAGCATACGAATCTTCATCTGGAATGTATTAAAATGACATTGATAAGGATAATACTAAGAATAACCAAAGTGGGAAGAAAAATAATGCATTTCAAGACTTATATCATCGACATCCGTTGGTCAAGCAATAAGGCACGATACAGCCTCTATGTTTTCCATATAAATAATCGGATCTTTTTTGTTTGGTTGCACCTGTGGAAATTTCAGTTTAGTGAAATTTTAAAATTTGGTGTATTGATGTAATTTTCCACGCTGAATCTCGGGTGGTATTTCACTTTTTCCAGAAAAATTAAAAAAATAAGTTATAGAGGTTTAAAATTTAATAGTTTTTTTTTTTTACCCAGTCAGAAAACAGGATTTAGAAGCTGTAATTTTGTGCGTGACTGCACGAGTTGTCCTATTGTGCACGTGTTTTAAAGTCAAATTCTGCTTTACGCACGACATATAAGCTTTCATAACCTTTTTTTTTTTAATTTTCAGAAAATTCTTGTGAATTTATATTCTACACACGGGAATTCATACGATTATGCAAAAAAAAAAAAAAAAAAGAAAAATTGGGTGCGTGATTTAAAGCCTATTGAGCTGTTATTTTAAGCACATCTCACGACTAGGGTACAGGCAACAGATGGGCACAAGCCGCAGAACACAGCGTCAACGCACGTGGTTTCGCGTTGAATATATTTGTCAACACATGTGCCTTCTTGCAGACAAAAGTGTTCTCATGTGTGGCTTGTTACTATGGAAACAGGCATGAGTGTGTCTGTGGCTTACGATTGGCTAAAATTACCCAACATTTGCAAACGTTAAAAGCTATTAACTTTTTATTTATTGATTTATGGCTAAAATGAATTTCGTGTCAATTATTAGAATACAAAACTACATCATTACACCAAATATGAAATCAATTGGAACAGAAATTGAAGAAATTGAAAAGTGCAGCCGAACAGAAAAGATCGAAATAATTTCCTTTTTTGTTTGCTTAAAACGAACCTCGTTCAAGCATATGACGTATTGAACAGAGGCAGTAGGTTTTATCTATAAAAAGACCGACAAGAAGACCTTACAAAAAATGAAATTGTGATATAAAAGATAACTTCTTCGTTGAGTATAATGGACTGAATACAAATCCAGAGCTGGATATCTTACAAGAATAACAAAATTGAGTGATATATATGATCGAAGGGGATTTGTTGTGTCAAAGAAAATATAAAAAATGAGCAACAAAAGCAATGTGATAAAAGAAGTAATATACATATGCAACATAGGAGTCAGCCCAGCGGACAAAGCTATTGTAATATTATAAACATCTCATGGGACACTGAGTGCGTGTGTTAATAATATTAGCATAATGAATGCGCGTGTCAATAATCTTTTCTGTTCTTTCCTACTGTAGGCGCAAAGCCCGAAAAATGTTTTTGGAGGCGGGGCCAGTCGATTAGATCGACCTCAGTACGCAACTGGTACTTAATTTCTCGACCACGAAAGGATAAAAGGCAAAGGCAAAGGCAAAGGCAAAGTCGGCCTCGGCGGAATTTGAACCCGGAACGTAAAGTCAGGCGAAATACCGCTAAGCATTTCGCCCGGCGTGCTAACGTTTCTGCCAGTTCGCCGCCTTGCGTGTGTTAATAATATTGGCATAATGACTCTTCCTAGACATAAGAAAATACATATGAATGTTGTAATGAATATATCACAAAAATACAGATGTAACATGAAAGGTAAACTCCTTCAAGTTTCTATTGGCCAGTTACAGATGTTATATCTGTATTTTCCCAATATATTTATTTCAGCACTCACAGGTATGTTTTCTTTTTGTGCCATTCATTTTGAATTACCCTGTATCATATATATTCAGTACCGGAAACATTATTGTGGATTTTTAGAAAACACTATATATTTTAAATAGAAACATTACTATTTCTAAATCTTTCAAAGAGAGATATTCGTTGACAGTTCTCTAAAGTAAAGACTATTTGCCAACATAATGCTGCTGTCCTCGAAGGGACGATTGTTACTGTTGTTTAGCCTCAGGAAACATCGTTTCCATCTGGCTATACGGCACAATATCTGTTCGAAAATATAAGGACACAGATATTGTGTCGTAAAGCCAGCTGGAAACGATGTTTCCTGGGGTTAAACAACAGTAACAATCGTCCCTTCCAGGACAGCCACATTACGTTGGCAAATAGTCTTTACTATATATTTTGCTTGTTTGGTTATTTAAATGAGACAAATAAGTTTAAATCATTAATCTTCACACAATTACGACTACATTCTCTGACTTTGATTTCATCTACGGCTTATACGGGTTTCTAGTGACACCAGGCAATAATGTGCTTCTGATGTGTGGCAACATTAAATTGCATTATGCAACTCAGCTGCTGCAGCCCACGTTTCTTTCAGTTTTAGTCGAATAGTGGTCGGTGTTGGGCGCTTGTATATGTTCTAATGACTTTTTAGTTACTCTGTGTTGTATAAGTTACAAATTCATGTAGTAAGTTGCACTTAAAGTGTAAATAACGTGTTCTTTCAATTCCAGGCCAAGATGGGTAAGCAAAGCGATCTTAGTCCCCATAAAATTAGACAAATAGAAGTGTATTTGAGGGATACCTCAGTTAAACAGAGAGAATTGGCAAAGAAACTAAATGTTTCAACTCAAACAATTAGTGCAATTAAGAAAAAAATGGAAACGTGCGAGGATTTCATGGCAAAAAGGGTTGGTAACTGGTAGGAAACGAGTAACAACTCCAAGGATTGATAGAAAAATAAAAAGAATTTCTCTCAATAATAGAAGAGCATCTTGTAGTAAGATTTCCTGCAAATTAATAGAACATCAATGTGCATAGAAGAACAATTAACAACAGACTTTTGGAAGGTGGATTGCACACATATCATCCAAGGAAAAAAAAACATGCATGGGCTAAAAATCATATTGCATGGACGTCTGAGCAATGGGAGTAGGTAAGGCTATATAAAACAGTGGATTAGAGTCTTTATGTATTGTATCCATGATATTATTGATAAAATAAAGATATTACCATTGATTTCAGTCACCAAACCAGCTTTATAAAGGATTATTTAAAAATAGCTTTTAATTTCTAATTGTGATAGACTGAAACAATAACTTATTCTGGATGTCATATTAATCAAATATGGTTTTCAATTGTTGCAGGTGGTGTTTTCGAATGAATCCACCATAGCAGTGCTCGATGATCGGGTGTAAAGTGCAAGAAGGAGCCTTGGCGAAGAATTTCGTCCGGATTGTCTTCGAAAAAAAACTAAAATTTCCACAGAAGATTGTGGTTTGGGGGACAATTTCTGCCCATGGAACTAGTCGCCTGAAAATAATTGAAGGTTCTATGAATCAAGAGAACTACATAGAGGTACTTAGAAGTAGACTAATACCACAAGTACGGGAATGGTATGGGGACAGGTCTTGGATATTCCAACAGGACTCAGCACCATGCCATACAGCAAAATCGGTAAAGACATGGGTCACCGAAAATGCTGTTAACGTACTTCTATGGCCAGGAAATTCACCTATAGTGTCTGTTGGAAGATGAAATACAATAATCCCCTATAACAACCAAATGCCTCCTTATTGAGCACCTCATACAAGTTTGGTTCCATTCGGACGGAATCAAGAATATTAGTTCGTGGCATGCCTCGACGTGTACAAGCACTTAATTCTGCTAGAGGAGGGTAAACTGAAATACCAGTTCTGCGTAAATATAAAGAAATAAATCATCTGCCGATATATAAATTCAGTTTATTTTACCTCTATTTATAGAAATACCCAAAATGTCAAAAATCCATAATAATGTTTCCAGTTCTGTGTGTGTGTGTGTGTGTGTGTGTGTGTGTGTGTGTGTGTGTGTGTCTATATATATATATATATATATATATATATATATATATATATATATATTTAAGATTAGATTCCTTGGATAAGAATCACAAAGAATCACAAAGGGGACTTACTTGAACTCATACGAAATATAACTGCAACAATTAGACTCCCACCGGCGATACTCTGGAAAAGAATACACGTTTTCTTCCGTCCAATTCTGAAGAAAAAAAAAAAATAAAGGCAAGCATATCTCAACTTACGTCTGTAATTGGTTCCAAGATACGCGAATTAACTCGGAAAATGACGTAAAGAAGAAACTAAAGTATTAAAAAGATTCATTAGCGTATATCTGTTTTAATAAATGGTTTTTTGTATATTTTCGCACGTATCTTATTTGATTTTCCACTCCAGTATTAGTTTCCGGTGCTTTTTAAAAATCTTGATGCTTTTAAACATTTTCGCTGAGGGCGACATAAAGTCGGAAGTTGAGCTTTATTTTTCCATTACTTTCTTAAAAGCACCAGAAAAAAGAAAGAGAAGCCAAAGACGTAACGTGAAACAACGTAATTAGAGGGATGCCTGTGTTCTTACATAACAGAACTTATTGATTTCTATTGAGAAAAGGCACAAGACCACAAATTTAGAGAAGGGGAATTTTATTTTGAATGTCTTAAAGTCAGAAGTGCATCGGCTGTGAATCGTTTACATTATCTACGTGACTGAAAGGATGAAAAGGGGAATTTAGTCTTAAAGCAAGGATACTGGCCGATGCTTGCAGCAGAGTGGATTCTATAAAGGACCCCCACTCCGTGGCTCTGTTGGTAGTGGTTGTTAAACTGAGTGATGGATTAAGTGTATGTTTGTCCCTATAACACAAACCGTATATGAGATTCTATCAAACTATTGTAGATTTCGTTATCAGTACAACAACAACAATGACGACGATGACGACAACAACAAAACAGCCTGTGGCGCTTGAGACATTTGGAGGGGCTGGGCCGCCAGCGAAATGTTTTTTCCCACGAGTTTTCCGGACCCTAGTAATTAACTCATTTGCATACAGCCAATCAGAGCTCACCTTGACCTTGCTGTCGCCGTTCAGCTTTCATATTATGCCTAGACGCAAAGCCGAACATAACATTCGTGAAAGTGTCAAAAATAACCAATCTCTTGGTAAAACACACTTTACCAAGTAAACTCAAGACGAAGAACGGTGTTGTAAGTCGACCGATCGCCAAGTTATGCCTGATTTTAGAAAGAAACAAGTAATTAGATAGATTTGCATCTATACCTATTATCGGATTTTGTTAGGGCCCCATATAGTAAAGATGTGGATGGGAAAAATGTGGATAGAGTGTGATGTGCTAGCAACTAACCCCCCTTATGTTTTACAAAGTAAACAACACAAATAACTACGCAGAGGCAGCCATGGTTGAAATAAGAACAAGAACAACAAGCATTATTAAGAGAGAAAAGAAACATAGTCGTTCCTTACCCAAGTGACCTTATCTTATCGCCCATCACTTGTTATGCGCTCATAAATTAGTTCGATAGTCGAGCTCTGATTGGCTGTATGCAAATGAGTTCATAACTGGGGTCCGGAACTCTCGTGGGAAAAAAATTTCGCGAGCCACCAACGGCGAAGTTCTTGCCATCGTTGGCGGCTTGCTTTACCGAGGTGCTAGGTGATGCCCGTGAGGGTACTTGGCTCACCATCCCCCGCGGTAATTCCTCAAGCTCCTTGGCTTCCTTCAATAGATCTCGTTCAGCCTTCAATTGACACATGGTGTTGAATTGATGTCTTTTTCTTTCTTTGTTCCTCTTTTTCCATTTTTTCTCCCAGTTTACAATTTGTATTTTTAATGTGTTTTTTTTATTATATATGTATTCTTTTATTTTTTTATTTCTTTTTCTTTTATTTGTTTCAGTCATTTGACTGTGGCCATGCTGGAGCACCACCTTAAAGGGTTTTAGTTCAACAAATCGACCCCAGGACTTATTCTTTATAAGCCCAGTAGTTTTTCTATCGGTCTCTTTTGCAGAACCGCTACATTACGGGGATGTAAACACACCTACATCGGTAGTCAAGCGCTGGTGGAGGGACAAAACACAGACAAATACACACACACACACACACACACACACACACACACACACACACACACACACACACACACACACATACCACAGGCTTCTTTCAGTTTCCGTCTACCAAATCCATTCAAAAGGGTTTGGTCGGCCCGAGGTTATAGTAGAAGACACTTGCTCAAGGTGCCACGCTGTGGGACTGTACCCGGAACCACGTGGTTGGGAAGCAAGCTTCTTATTTTTTTTTTATTTTAAAAAGAAATTTTATTGCCCACAAGGGGCTAAACATAGAGGGGACGAACAAGGACAGACAAAGGGATTAAGTCGATTACATCGAACCCAGTGCGTAACTGGTACTTAATTTATCGACCCCGAAAGGATGAAAGGCAAAGTCGACCTCGGCAGAATTTGAACTCAGAACGTAAAGGCAGACGAAATACCGCTAAGCATTTCGCCCGGCGCGCTAACGTTTCTGTCAGCTCACAGGCTTCTTACCACACAGCCACGCCTGCGCCTATATGTTATATTCCAATAAAAAAAAATGTGACTTACCTTATTAATAGTTTCAGAGCAAGAACTTGAGAAGGGAATTCAGCCAAGGCGTATAAGAAGAAATTTAAATATCTGTTTCCTGCTAAAGTTTCAGATGTGAAGTAAAGTCCGTAATAAACCAGGGTGTTAACGAACCTGCAAGACATCACAAATTAATATAGATTCTATGCTTATTATATTATAAAGGCATATGCGTGGCTGTGTGGTAAGAAGCTTGCTTCCCAATCACATGGTTCCGGGTTCAGTCGCACTGCGTGGTACCTTGGGCAAGTGTCTTCTTCTATAGCCTCGGGCCGACCAAAGCCATGTGAGTGGATTTGGCAGACAGAAACTGAAAGAAGCCCGACGTATATATATATATATATATATGTATATATATGTATATATATAAGCGCAGGCATGGTTCCGGGTTCAGTTCCACTGCGTGGCACCTTGGGCGAGTGTGTTCTACTATAGCCTCGGGCCAACCAAAGCCTTGTGAGTGGATTTGGCAGACGGAAACTGAAAGAAACCCGCCGTATATATATATATATATATATATATATATATATATATATATATATATTATATGTGTGTGTCTTTATGTCAATGTTTGTCCCCCTCCACCATCGCTTGACAACTAATGTTGGTGTGTTTACGTTCCCCTAGCATAGCAGTTCGGCGGAAGAAAACGATAGAATAAGTAGTTGGCTTGCAAAGAATAAGTCCTGGGGTCGATTTCTTCCAAGTAAAAAAAAAAAAGAAACCTTTTAAGGCGGTGCTCCAGCATGGCCGCAGTCAAATGACTGAAACAAATAAAAAAAAATAAAAGGATAATAAAAGTATCCTAGATCATATTCTTTTTAATCTTTTACTTGTTTACTGCGGCCATGCTGGGGTACCGCTTTGAAAAGTCGAACCGATCGACCCCAGTACTTTTTAAAAACCTGATACTTATTCTATCGTTCTATTTTACTGAACCGCTACACTATGGGGACGTAAAAAAACCAACACTGGTTGTCAAGCAGTGGTTGGAAGACAAACACGGGTACGAAGACACACACACACACACACACACACAATCGTACACGACGGGTTTCTTTCAGTTTCCGTCTTCTAAATTGACTCACAAGGCTTTGGTCGCCCTGAGGCTATAGCAGAGGACGTTTGCCCAAGGTGCTTTCTAGATGGACTGAACCCAGAACCATGTGGTTGGGAAGCAAGCTTCTTACCACACATCCACGCCTAAGCCTTACAGAAAGTTGTTGCAAAGATGTAACACTATGTAAAATTTCAGTACTTTGTAGTTTCAATACTTTCAGTATGTTGTAGTTTACGGCTTGAAACTCTCTCTCTCATACACACACACACACTCATACAAACGGTGCATACATATATACATATATACGTACGCATATACGTACGTACATAATACATACATACATACATACATACATGTCTATTGAGAAATCTACAGTTACTCTATCCAGATTATAAGTGCAAGTTTATACCTGTAATTATTGGGGCCCTGGGATATGTAACACACTGCTTAAATACTAATCTTGAGAAATTAGGCTTCTCAAAACCAGAAAGGAGAAAGCTAATTCGAAGGTTACAGATCCAATCCATCACTGGAACTGTAAAAATCTGTAAAACTTTCCAGAAGTTTATCAGTTAACTATATATGAGCATGTCTAGATATGCAACTATATGCATGAGAATACATACATAAAGCAAAACATACAAATCTGCACATACATACATACATACATACATACATACATACATACATACATACATACATATACATACATACATACATACATACATACATACATACAAAAATACCCTGTGTTGGTGTGGAAATTCCAATGAAGGAACATTGGATCTAGGTTAGAAATCGGTTCTTTTTCTATTGGCAAGAAATCTTGAAATAAATTGAATAATGGCATACATACATACATACATACATACATAGTACATACATAGTACATACATACGTACATACATACATATATAAGCATGCATTTATACTTGCGTATGTACAAACATGGCCAGGCGTTCCGTCGGTTACGATGCCGAGTGTTCCAGTTGATCCGATCAATGGCACAACCGACTCATGAAATTAACGTGTAAATGGCTGAGCACTCCACAGACACACGTAGCCTTAACGCAGTTCTCAGAGATATTCAGCGTGACACAGAATGTGACAAGGCTGGCCCTTTTGAATTTACAGGTACTACTCACTTTTGCCAGTTGAGTGCACCGTAGCAACATGAAATAAAGTGTCTTGCTCAAAGACACAACGCGCCGCCGGGAATCGAACTCACGACCTTGCCGTGAGTCCGATACTTAATGTACATACATCGATGACAGTCAAATTACTGCGGTATTCATAGGAGATAACGTCTCTGATGGACGTGCTGTGTTTAGAAGCACTGTATTTAGCGGAGGGAGACGAAAAATCGTTCCAGCAGCAGCAGCAGCATCTCTCTCGAACGAAAACCTCTGTAACTTGCCTTTCAATGATATATAAGCATTAAGGATGATACGTAGATGGCTATTTTTATTTAATACTGCTTCATATATATATATATGAAGCTCGTCGAAACGCCGGTGTTAAAACGTGGGTAGCTGATGAAGTAGAATGTTCTCTATGTGGCTCGTGTGTTCTCGTCTACGTTTGTTTGCAATGTCCTGTACCCAGATATGCACCTATACATACAGGTGGATGTCGGTATGCACATACCTGTACGTATATATGCATATACTCATTTACTTTTATATATATATATATATATATATATAAGTATTAAGCAGTATTAAATATATATATATATATATATATATATATATATATATATATATATATATATATATATATATATATATATATATAAATAAAATTAAACTAAATTAAACAATAGGGTAAAAAATTGGATATTAATTAATATCAATTTAATACCAGGTAACAAGCCCATTAAAAGAATCAGGGAGATTCAGAAAAAATATCTGAGATCTCAAACGATTATTGTATATGTATATATAAGACTATATAAAAATATATATAAAGGAGGCCACTTGGTGGACTGCTAATATATATACAAGTTAAATTTAAATTTTAAAAAACTAAGGTTTAGCAAGGAGGTGTTTGGATGCGTTGCATCTGATGTCATTACATCGTCCTCTGCCCACGAGGGAACAGTACAGAATGAAGCCGAAACAATTGCTATGCTAATAAAGCTTCTAGTTATACTCCTTCCGTATCAATCATTTAATGTGTGTGTGTGTGTGTGTGTGTGTGTGTGTGTGTACACACATACATACTTACCACAAATATAAACAAATAAAAACAATTCTACGCAAGACAGGTTCTTTGATGATGTACAGCATGCCGGGAAGTTGGCAACGTGATCTCACTGCCGTATCTGTTAGCTGTTTGTGAGCACGTAAAGGTCTCTCCTGATGCTGTTCGGATAAAATTGTGTTTACTGGCATCAATTCAGTGATTACAGCAATTTCTGACACCTCGGCTTCAATTTCTGGTAGACGGCCATTACATTTAACAGAGTTGTTTTCGTTATAAATATTGCGATCGACTTGTAACGCTTTTTGAGATATTGACGAATCGTTGTAAGTTCCTAGATACTTATCTGTTTCATTACTAGCATTTATATGTCGATCATTGTCATGGATATTATTAGGCAATGGTTTATTAATGCAAGGCATACTTTCAGTACGTATTCCAAGGTCTTCGTTCTGAATATGTATATGAGAAGTCATTACTGCACTTAATGTTCTTTTTAAAACCATGTCATTCTTATCCGGTATCTGTTGGAATGCATCTAGGTCGGCGTTTATACATTCTGCTTTTGTTGAATACATTTCATCAAAGTTTACACTTGTACTTATTATGTCTGTTAGTATGTTATTAGTTTGTTGTAATTCGGCCTTTCCAATGTCTTCATTGATGTCATGTATGTCTTGGAGACTAGTGTTCTTGGCAATATTCGCTTTTGTTGGGTTTGTCCGTTTGGAAAAAATATTCATGGCGTCAGTATTGAGTTTTTGTGTTTGTTGGGAGACAGTGTCTTCGGTTTTGATGTCAAAATTTGTGTCTTGTACATGCTGTGAGGAGCGGGAACTATCGTTTACAACGGCGTCTGTGTCTTCTGTCTGTTCGTGACAATTGTTTTCGATGTTAACATTTACATACACTGTCTGGTGGCAGGAAGTAGATTCTGTCAGTTGGAAGTCTCTCTGTAGATGTTTGTCTGTATTTACAACCAAGCCTTCAAGACAAACATTTGAACTGTCGACATTTCTGATTTCAGAGTCATCGATTTTCGCTGTATCGATATTTCTGTCTTCTGTTTGTGCAGAATTAATTTTCGAAGAGTTGACATTTATCTGTTTTGCATGCTGACCAGAAACACTTGTTATGTGGACATCTTTGTCTTGTATTCTTGGAGAAAAGCTGTTCGATGATTTGTGAGCATTGTCGACATATTTAGTGTCATTCGTGATTTGGGTAGGTATTTCTCCTGTATTGACACTTAGAGAAGGTTGAATGGAATTCAGTTTTGCAGAATCTACGACAATATCTCCAATTACATGAGACGAGGTGTCTGAATGGGAGGCTTCTGATCCCAACGGATCAAAATGGCGATAAACATACGCCACTTGGTCATAGTCAACATCGTTCTTTTTTGCAGCTTTCCTAATCAGACGTTTTGCTTCTGTCCATCTGTCTTTGGCAATTAACCAACGTATAGACTCATCTATAGACCTAAAACAGTGAGAGGCAAGGGATTATTCTGCAAAAGAATCAAACCGAAGAAGTAGTTTCATGGTGAAGTAACATACTAAAGGTCACTTTAAAAAGATGTCGTTGGAATTAGTAAGAAAGAAATGCGACAAGTGATAAAAAGTATCACCAAGATAAAATAAACAAAAAGCTTAAAAACAGTCACCGCTGCTACCACCATCATTATCACCGCCACCAACGTCGCGATTAACAACAACAGGAACAGGAAACAAAATAATAATTAGCTATAATAAAGCTTACTCATTGCATATAATATTGTCAACATGCATTGTGTTTTCCATGTAAAATGTCTATACTGGGTGGGTGGAAAGGCAGTGTTAAACTGAGAGAAGGATTAAGTATGTCACTCAATGTTAAGTCCCACTGCTTTTCATTAACGAAATATTAATCAACTTGCATTAATTAAAAACACTACTGTTAATTACATGCTTGATGAACAATAATAACACATAATATCTAAATACATGATCTAGTGAAAGTCATTATTATTGTTTTCGTAGAATCCCGTATCAGAGCTGATTAGACAGACGATGACTGAAGATATTCTGGTCATGACCACCATGTCTTTTCAGGCTTGTTTTGTCCCGAGCTACGTTACCCAGAATATCCCCCGCTCGATACTTTTCTGAAAGGTGGCGGAATGCGTGATTTGAGAGAGATTTGGTTGCTATGTCTAACAGGTTGAGCGACCATGCACGGAGCAAAATGTAGGACTCATCTTTGATTTGAGCAAAGAGAATGTTAAGCGTTCTGGTTCATGCCGATGACGAGCGATATACAGTAATAACATGTAAACTATTTAATAACGAACGCCAATCATAAGCACCGCGGCTCCATTAAGTCTGGACTACCATCAGACAACGTGCTATATCAACAACAAGGATTATATAACAAAACAACAGCAACAGCAACAAAACAAAATACGAATGTAGCGTGAGCAAAATTAATTTACAAACATTTGGGGGAATCTTTATGTAATAATTAACGAACATACACGAATAAATAAAAGACAATATATTTTTTTCTGGAGAGAACTTACCATATCTCAAATAAGGAAGGACAGAAGAACAAGGCGAAAACAGCATGTAATATTCGCCAATTGAAATTTCGGAAAATGTAAGCTATTGGCGCCATCATCATCACGCCAGAAACCCACATCACTCCACCAAGTAGTAGAACATGGGTTCGATTTTCTGTAGGGAAAAGCTCGGCTATCATTATAGTTCCTGGCACATTCATACCCTAGGAGAAAAGTGTAAAGGAACAAAAAAAAAAAGATAAGTGACGTATCATATTTGCCGGCGTAAGATGCACTCACACGTAAGATGTACCTCCATTTTACAAGTATATTTTGTAGAAAAAATAAAGTATGTTTTATCATACATACATCCATTGAAAAATATTTTGAAACGTTTTTTTTAGGGGATGCTGTATGATTCGTGCTTGTAAATATAATGCTATAAACAGAGTATTGGAATAAAGTATGGAACCATAAATTTCTCATATATAAACTGTTATGCGGATAGCGTATTTCAAATTAACCTTCTTTGTGATAAACTGTGTAGTAGATTATATTTTAGCCAAGAGAATTTCCAAGCAGGACATAAAACTCTCATTTTTAGCTATGATGTCTTGTTATTGCAATCGTTCACCAGGTTGGTGCACTACCGCTATGATTTTGTCATCCACTCATTGTAAATAGTTGATAAGCGAACGAAACTTTAACGGACCTTTTATCTTTCTGGGAGAATTTGCATTTAGTTAATTGGAAAAAAATGTTTCTTAAATGTAGCACAATCACTTATAATCACTTATAATAACTTATAATAACTTATAATAGCTTATAATACAAATCAAGTGTGAGCAATGTATACTGGGGAAGAGATATAATGAAATGATATGACTTCTCAACGTAACTGCCGGCGTACAATTAGCAATTTTTCGTTAGGTTGTGGTACCAGACTACAATATTTTGGATTGTTTTCAATATCTTATGATTAGTTAAGGTGGCGAGCAGGTAGAATCGTTAGCACGCCGGGCAAAATGCTTAGCGGCATTTCGTTCGTCTTTACGTTCTAAGTTCAAATTCCACCGAGGTCGACTTTACCTTTCATCGTTTCCGGATCGATGAAAATAAGAACCACCTGTGTATTAGGGTCAATGTAAGCGACTTAGCCCCTCCCCCGAAGTTACTGGCCTTGTACCAAAATTTGAGACCAAAATTTTATGATCAGTAACAATTATTGTGCCTAGAGGACTTATGCTTATCCGCTTCCGTAGCCAATGACACTCGGCTTCCGTCTGCAATACAGCCATATTAGACGCTGGGCACTTATTACGTCTTATACGTCGGCAAGCACATTATGTTAAACTATTTTGTATATTAGGCCAACCAGAATCTCATTTTTAGTCTGAAATCAGTATTGGTTGAACATTATTAAAGTCTTTCTAGTTATAACCATACTGTCTTTTATTCATGGGAGAATTCACGAAAAAACAACAGACGAAGACAGGTGATGTTAACAATAAACAGATATATTAGTATAACGCTCGGGAATAGAGAAAGTTTTTAACGTTTCGAGCCTACGCTCTTCAACGGAAAGGAGCACACAAAAAAAAACAAGGAGAGAAAAAAATATATAGAAAGAAAGTCTCTACTCATCACACACTAACTTATGACTCTCTACCTTTTTTCATTCTGGACTATTTATTGTGGACTTTTTTATTCTGAACTTTGCACTCTCCGGCTGCACCTCTCCTGCCTACGGATTACGCTGTACCTATCTACTGTCTTTTATGCAGTTTATCAAAGACTATATCATCTAACATTTCTAGACAAGAGTATTGAAGACATAACTACTATTTCTAGCAAACGGAGTGATCATAGAGAAGTTTCCTCATTGTTTCATGTTGCGGGGAAATATTTTTATTCTTAACTAAATTACTAATAAGAAGTAGCTGTCTTTTAACACCAGGTCAGCCTGATCGGGCATACTTTTGATTAAATGCATTCACGCCATGATATTACTGTCTTTTTCTTTTCAAGCATAGAGTACACTGGACTATATTATCGAATGCATTCTTTTAAGTAGGCCATGGTGCGTCATGGATTTGGGTGCTATTTCTACCAGCTCGAAAAACCACGTGGAGGGTCTCGCGCTGTCTCATAAATTATTCAGTTTATCATAAATAGGTCACTATTTTATTCGGTGTACTATAAATAAATCACAACTATTAGCTGGTGAGCCATTAGTAGGTCAGTCTTCTAATCAGGGTACCAGAATTAGGACAATATTGTAAACAGTGTACAATAAGTAGGTTAGTACTTTTAAACAGCCAACTATAACTGCCTTTAGTGTTTTTGTTTCCTTTGTGGTATATTCCCAAGAAGAGCAACATCTTTTGTCCGAGTATCTACCACTCTATCTTCCAACATCTGAAAAATGATGGAAACATATGTAAAGAATTACACCCTTTACCACCTTCACTATTTTTCTCTCTTCATTAGTTGGTCATCAGAACGAAACAGCGATTTCTCTCTTACATCACACCCCAGTGATTTATCTCTTACGTCACACACACAAGCGATCTTTCACCTATGTCACACACCAACAATTTCTCTCCCACGTCACACACCAGCGATTCCTCTTCTACGACATTTATCAGTGATTACACTTCAGTGTTACACACCAGTTATTTTTCTTCCTTGAGAACTTTGTCGGAAACAATTTTGCTGCCTTTGACGTCGTCAGCAAAGCTTTCAACTCGGTTTAACATGAAAATCTTTTAGCTAAGTTGCTTGGCTAAAGTGCTTATCCATTTAATCATCTCTAGAATCGAAAGTATCCTACCAATGTACACCATCTCAGTGTACGGTCTCTTTCATTTTTCTCTCTCCTTCTCTCTCTCCCCTCTCTCTCTTCCTATCAACTTTAGTGTACTTCAGGGTTCGGTTACGTCTCATATTTTTCTGCTGTATATCAATGACCTATTGCCTGTCACTACCAACAAAATGCACACATTCTCTTCCACAAATCATACAACTTTTCCATTTCTCATCAAACTTCTGTCGAAAGGCTCCATCTACATGCAGCCTACACAAGCTTGCACAGTTTCCATGAAGGGAGTCTTTGAAAACATCCACATATAAGGACATATCAATACTAAAACAGTTAACAATGCCAAAGAGTAATCGCTACATATACCGATATGAATATACACATATCAAAGAAAAAGCTTATGTTACATTCCTCTCTATACTCTTTTACTCTTTTACTTGTTTCAGTCATTTGACTCCGGCCATGCTGGAGCACCGCCTTTAGTCGAGCAAATCGATCCTAGGACTTATTCTTTGTAAGCCTAGTACTTATTCTATCGGTCTCTTTTTACCGAACTGCTAAGTTACGGGGACGTAAACACACTAGCATCGGTTGTCAAGCGAAGGTGGGGGGACAAACAGACACACAAACATATACACACACATATACACACACACACACGCACACACACACACACACACACACACACACACACACACACACACACACACACACATATATATATATATATATATACATATATACGACGGGCTTCTTTCAGTTTCCGTCTACCAAATCCACTCACAAGGCTTTGGTCGGCTCGAGGCTACAGTAGAAGACACTTGCCCAAGGTGCCACGCAGTGGGACTGAAACCAGAACCATGTGGTTGGTAAGCAAGCTACTTACCACACAGCCAAGAACTAAAACTTTACGATCGTTGCAATTGTCCAGAATCTCTGATGACTCACAGCAGTTTATCACATAAAACATAGGCAAAGCTGTATTAAAAGGCTAAGTTTCGTCTTTAAAGCTCAACAACAATTTAGCCTCGATCATTTTCAGATTAGTTTTTAAAGCTCAAATAATATTCCTATATAGAATCAAATATTTAGTATAAGTTTAAGGGAACCGAGAAGAGGAAACACAGTTAACTAGTCCGGAGGGTAATACGATTGTTGAAGTATTACTGATAGAATATTCAGAGAGGACATTGCACGTCTAAGTACCAATGGTTATAGTGTGCTCATATACGTAGGACAACTCTACTGCTACCCTAATAAAATCTGTAGAACAGTTGTTTGCAAACAGTGCAGCGCAGCATTTCATCTAATTTAAGGCTTTTGAAAATTCATGCTGACCCTTGAGCTTCCTGTAAAACATTATCAAAAATTTTGTTGTACAGAAATAGGAGTATTTAAACGAAGTAAGCAATAGTTTTCCGTGTACGAGGGATGCTGAAAAGTTCCTGGTGTTAAGGGTATCGTGAAAGGCCTGGTTGAGGCCCAACCTTCTGAGTTCTTTTACAAAGCATCGAAAAACTGAAGGACCGTTGTAATAAATGTTTGAATCTGAGAGGGGAATATGTTGAATAAAATCCTCCTGTATTTTCTGTTACTCAAAGCCAGGAAGTTTTCAGCATCCTTCGTGTATGCATGTGTGTGTGTGTGTGTGTGTGTGTGTGTGTGTATAGGCAAAGGTGGGCACCGCTAATCAAAAAGTTAACGTCGTTAACCGTTAATCCGTTAACCAAAAAGTTAACTTCGATGACCGTTAACGTTAATCGTTGTAGAAAAACAATAAAAAATCAGTTTTTGCTTTAAAACCACCTAAAAACACCTTTAAAAAGTGCCAAAACTATAAAATACGTTAACTTCAATTCAATTGAAGTTAACGGAAGTTAATTTAATTGACTTGAGTTAACGGAAGTTAATCAGTCTGATAATGATTTCCAAAGTTAACTTAAAAGTTAAATCGTTAACGAAAATGTTAACTTCGTTAATTGACAATTAACGAATTAACAGTTTGGTGGCCAGGTTTTTATATAGCCCGAACACTTTGTATATATATATATATATATATATATATATATATATATATATATATATATATATATATATATATATATATATATATATATATATATATATGTAAAATATGCATATATACATACATATATGTACATAACTACACGTATATGTATATATACATGCATATATAGGTACAGGACATAAAAAAAACGTTAAACACAATGAGAAACGAAAGCATAAAAACGAAAACATAGAAAACGAACGTTTTTTCGAACAACGAAAAAAATAGAGAAACGAGACATGCATGTCTCGTGTGTGTGTGTGTGTATTTATACGAGGGGGTGCTGAAAAATTTCTGGCTTTAAGGGTATCACGAAAGACCTGATTGGAGGCTCAACCTTCCAAGTTCTTTTACAGGGCTTAGAAAAACTGATGGACCGCTGTAATAAGTGTGTGAATTTGAGAGAGGAATATGTCGAATAAAATCACAATTAACTGATCCTCCTGTATAGTCTTTTACTCAAAGCTAGGAACTTTTCAGCACCCCTCGTATTAAAGCAAAATTCTTAACATTTTTAATATTTTAAATAAACATTTCCGTTTAAAGTGCCGCAATAACATTTAAGTTTGTGCACGTAGTACATCAGCATGCTTCATGAAGTTAAAAAACAAATTAAGAACCGATACGCTAGACCGTCTAGTTGATTGACAAGGGTCCATTCACTTACGCGTAGAGGCGCGTAGCTTGGTGTTTAGGGTGTTGGACTCATGATCATAAGATTGTGGTTTCGGTTCTTGGATCGGGAAATGCGTTGTATTCTTGAATAAAACATTTCATTTCACCTTGCTCCGGTCCACTCAGCTGGCAAAAATGTGTAATCTTGCAACGGACCGGCGTCCTGTCCAGGTGGGGAATATATATTCTATGGAAATCAGGAATCCGGTCCTTATGAGTCAGCATGACTCGAGAAGGTAACTAACTATTCACTTACGTACTGCAACCATTGGTTCTTGTTTGTGCAAAGCACCATTCTAACTATCTGTGACCCGCTGAACTAGTAAGCTGTGGTATAAAAGACTTCTCCACCCTTACAAAATACTTTGAAATAACTTGCCGTGCGTCTTTCACGATGCTAGCTGAGAAGTTGTCTGAAATGAAAAGGGTGGTTAGCGGCAGTCGTAGTCGGACGTCGGTAGGTGACAGATTGAAAACAGGCGAACGAACAGAAAAGGGGATTGAAAAGAAGGCAGGGAGACTGAAAGGAGACGGACAAATTAAAAAGGGATGGACAAATTAATAAGTGGGGCGGATAAATTGAAAAGAGGTGGGAAGATTGAAAAGGGACGGACAGATTGGAAAGGAGCGGGTGAAGTGAAAAGGTGGCAGACAGATTGAAAAAGAGGCAGATAGATTAAAAAGGGTGGATCGAATGGATGAAAAGGACATGAATATATTGGAAAAAAAAATCAGGCTGATTGAAAAGGGGCGAGTAAATTGAAAAAGGGGCGGACAGATTGAAAAGGGGCGGACTGATTGAAAAGAGAGCCAACAGATTTTTTAAAAAACAGGGCGGGTAAGTTCCATAATTAATTAAATCAAAATCATTGAAAACTTTTTAATCTTGTTCTAACAGCATAGCGAAAAATTCTTATTTTGTCTTCGCATTAGCAGAGAGGTGGAGGTGGCGAGATCAAACATTTCATCAATTTTCTTATGGGTGGATAGGTAAATGGTGCTGCCGGGTACTTGCCAATCTGAGAGCCATCGGCCTCAAATCTAGCAACTCTGAAATCTTACATTATCGTCTTTTTGTCTCGCATATTGAAATTAGGGTAGTTTTAGATACAAAGACGGGACGGATACGTCTGCAACATTGTTGGGCCAATCAGGGCTGACTGATACGCTTCCTTTCCACCTCCCAACTTTTTCATCTAAAGTGCCCCTCCTACTCAGATGACGACGACGACATAAAAGTTGCTTTGATTTTTCTAAGATAAGACAGCAGTCGAGTTGATAAAGCAGAATACTTAAGTAAAGCAATTCTCAATCTGTTCATCATCATTATCATCTCAAAACAGGTGCCAGTACCTAATCCTTTTCTACTCTAGGCACAAGACCCGAAATTTTTTGGGAGGGGGGGGGGGCAGTCGATTAGATCGACTCAAGTAAACAACTGGTACTTAATTTATCGACCCCGAAAGGCTGAATGGAAAAGTCGACCTCGGTGGTACTTGAACTCAGAACGTAAAGACAGACGAAATACCGCTAAGCATTTCGCCCGGCGTGCTAACGTTTCTGCCAGTTCGCCGCCTTTCTTTTCTACTCTAGGCACAAGGCCCGAAATTTTAGTGGGGGGAGACCAATCGATTAGATCGATCCCAGTACGCAACTGGTACTTAATTTATCGACCCCGAAAAGATGAAAAGCAAAGTCGACCTCGGCAGAATTTGAACTCAGAACGTAAAGACAGAAGAAATACCGCTAAGTATTTCGCCCGGCATGTAAAAGTTTCTTATTTCTTTATTGCCCAGAAGGGGCTAAACACAGAGGGACAAACAAGGTCAGACAAAGAGATTAAGTCGATTACATCGACCCCAGTGCGTAACTGGTACTTAATTTATCGACCCCAAAAGGATGAAAGGCAAAGTCGACCTCGGCGGAATTTGAACTCAGAACGTAACGGCAGACGAAATACCGCTAAGCACAACCGCAACCTCTACCACTGCCGCCGTCGCCACCGCCACCACCACAACTAACTCAACCACAAGTATAACCAGCCATAATTTAAATGTCTTTGACCATAGGTCAGTCCGATATATGTGTCCAGTCTGTAATGTTCCCCTGTGTGTAAGACCAGGTTTCCAGAATTACCATAGGAAAAAAATGAAGCCTGTTTCTTGCAAATAAATTACGTTTATCCTCTTTCTTGCTTTGTCACTTATTCTACTGATGTCATAATTATAATTATAAAAAGGTGTGTGCTTAAAAATCAAACGTGAGTGTCTGAATAGGTTTCTATTGTGTATTATATATTAAAAAAAAAAGATCATGAGATATTAAATAGAAAAATGTTTTCTGTAATAATCCTTCCAGCTATAGGCACAAGACCTGAAATTTGCGGGGAGGGGATGGTCGACCCCCAGTGCTCAACTGGTACTTATTTCATCAACATTGAAAAGATGAAAGGCAACCTCCGTGGTAAAAACGGACGAAATGCTGTTGAGCATTTGGTTCGGCGTGCAAACGTTTCTTATTTCTTTATTGACCACAAGGGGCTACATAAAGGGGACAAACAAGGACAGACAGAGGGATTAAGTCGATTAAATCGACCCCAGTGCGTAACTGGTACTTAATTTATCGACCTCGAAAGGATGAAAGGCAAAGTCGACCTCGGCGGGATTTGAACTCAGAACGAAATACCGATAAGCATTTCGCCCGGCGCGCTAACGTTTCTGCCATCTGGAAGCCTTTAGCAATTATGGAAAAAAAAAGATGCTTGCTTCCCAACCACATGGTTCCGGGCTCAGTCCTACTGCGTGGCACCTTGGGCAAGTGTCTTCTAGTATAACCTCGGACCGACCAATCTTGTGAGCAGATTTGGTAGACGGAAACTGAAAGAAGCCTGTCGGACAAATATGTATATATCTTTGGGTGTGTATCTTTGTGTCTGTGTTTGTCCTCTCATCACCGCTCGACAGCTGGTGTCGGTGTGTTTACGACTCCGTAACTTAGCGGTTCATCAAGAGACTGAAAGAATAAGTACTATGCTTTAAAAAAGTCTTGGGATCAATTTGTTTGACTAAAATTTGACTAAAACCCCTGAAAGCAGCGCTCCAGCATGGCCGCAATCAAATGACTGAAACAAGTTAAAGAGTAAAAAAGAAAAAAAAAGAAAAGAAAAGGAATAATTCAAAATGAAACGCTTTTGGGGAATCGTATATAAAGGAGTGAAGGAAGACGTTATGTCTCGTCACTTGATTTTTTTCCCCACACACCATGCTTGTGCGTTTGTGCTAAATAAATAATAATTCTTACCGGTTGAAGTAAGCCACAGAGGAAACGGCAGACAAGTAGAAAGGAATAGTTGGGTGAGACCAATACCATGAAATTGACGGCCAGAGATCCAATCCGAGCTCCGACGTAAACTGGTTTTCTTCCATATTTATCTGCTAAAGATGGGAACAGAGCGGCCCCTATCATCATGCCAACATGAAACACAGTAGTGACTAGTTTACCGAATTCTTCTTGGTCGCATACCAGATCCCACTAATAAAATAGAAAATTATTACATATAATGAATATAAAAATTAGTTATGTGTTGTGTGTGTGCATGAATGCATGCATGCATGCATCCATCTATCTATCTATCTATCTATCTATCTATCTATCTATCTATCTATCGATCGCGATCGATCTATTTATCTATCTACCTCTTCAGTTGTATGCTTTAATACAGTACACTTTACCAGATATTTCAGACTCAGTGTTTAGACCAACATTTTTATCTTATATCTGTGTTGCGTTGTAATCATATTATCAAATAAGAGATAAGCTAGATTGTTATAAATTATAAACGCGGGCCACATAGTATTTGAATACTAACGAAAACCAGTTATTGATATTTCGAATGCATTTAATGTAGTTCGCTTGTAATGACTGAAGAGGTAATTTATATGAGTAACAATTTGTTACATAACCACTTGAAACATGCGTAGTAAATGCATTCGAAATATCAGTAATTGGTTTTTGTTCATACACACACACACACACACACACACACACACACACACACACACACACACACACACACACACACACACACACATCTTTATTGATCATACTAACAAATATCCTTATACATCGCTGGTCGCAATGTGTTTCTATCCTCTTCATAGCGCCCTTCTTTTCCATTTCGACTCGAATTGTTTAACTGTGTCAAAATACACACACACATATATGATTTTCTACGTACGTACCTACCTACGTACCTACCTACGTACCTACCTACGTACCTACCTACGTACCTACCTACCTACCTATCTATCTATCTATCTATCTATCTATCTATCTATCTATCTATCTATCTATCTATGTCTCTGTTTATGCAATCAGTACATGTTTAACACGGTCTCTAGATTGCCTTGTGCATAAGCTTTGGGAGTAACAAAGATCAGTCATCTTTGTAATATCTAATATTTAATAAAACAATATGACAGTCCATAAAGTAATTCCTTTACGACATAGGTATATTAATTGCAAACATAAATACAAGGTGGACCAAAATCCATGCACGAAATAAGTTCAATACACTCCAGAATTATCAAACACAGGCTTTAATTTTTCTAAAATTGAATAAAATAGATAAAATAATGATGATTACACAAATATTTGTACATGAAGAACAAAATGAATAATTATCCTTTCTACTAAAGAAACAAGACCTGAAATTTTTTGGGGAGGGGACTAGTTAATTCGACCCCAGTGTTTCACTGGTGCTTATTTTATCGACCTCGAAAGGATGAACGGTAAAGTCGACGGAATTTGAACTCAGAACGTAAAGACGGACGAAATACCTATTTCTTTACTGCCCACAAGGGGTTATACACAGAGGGGACAAACAAGGACAGACAAACAGATTAAGTCGATTATATCGACCCCAGTGCGTAACTGGTACTTATTTAATCGACCCCGAAAGGATGAAAGGCAAAGTCGACCTCGGCGGAATTTGAACTCAGAACGTAAAGACGGACGAAACACCGCTAAGCATTTTGCCCGGTGTGCCAACGATTCTGCCAGTTCATCGCCTTACAAAAAAAAAAAGAACAAACAAACAAACAAAAACAAACAAATAAAAGTAAAGTGTTTTGGTGCGTGACTTTTGGCCCACCCTGTGGAGGCGCAATGGCCCAGTGGCTAGGGCAGCGGACTCGCGGTCATAGGATCGCGGTTTCAAAGGGCCAGCCTTGTCACACTGTGTGACGCTGAATATCAGTCACTTGCACGTTAATTTCACGAGAAGGCTGTTTCGTTGATTGTATCAGCTGGAACCCTCGACGTCGTAAGCGACGGAGTGCCAACAACATTACATTTGGCCCACCCAATATAATGAAATTTCGACCATAAAACTTTACCTCTGAAATGAATGATTTATATTTGCCAGTAGAGTAGTTGTAACTGTTCACACACGTCATGGTATGTTCCACATCTGGTTTGTTTTCTTTTCTTACATTTATTTCACAATCTTGATAGTAGACTTTGATGTTGGTTTCTATTTCCCGCCGGAGTTCTATTAGCGTTTTATTGTCCAAATGTTGACATCTGTAATCGGGTTCGAAACCTAAAAAGCATATATTGACAAGCATTATATTTGATTGGAAATGAAAAAGTAAAGAAGGAAAAACTTATGGGTTTAAGACATAAATTATTGTTGCTATTATTATGGCAAGCTGGCAAAAGCTTTAACACGCCGGGCAAAATGCTTCGCGGCATTTTGTCTTTCCTTATGCTCTGAGTTCAAATTCCACCACAGTTGACTACGACCTTCATCCTTTCGGGGTCGATAAAATAAGAACCAGTTGAGTACTGGGGTCGATGTAATCAACTAGCCCTTTTCCCGAAGTTTCAGGCATTGTGTCTACAGTAGAAATTATTATTATTATTATTATTATTATTATTATTATTATTATTGAGTGAAAGAGCAGTGCATGCCATCAAAGTGACACTGGGGTAAAATATACGAAGTCCATTATACCCATCATGACTAACCGTCCGATAAGGGTACACCAGGCACATGCATCACAACCATATATGCGCGGCATGGTGATTTCATATCAAGATAAACAGCGCGTGACCTCGCAGGTGGGGCCCAGTTATAATTTTCTTCATGTCGAGTAGCCCATGCTGTTCAAAAGGTCCCTGAATAAGGTTTGTTTAAGGATGTTGAGCAAAACACCCATGTTTCCAAAGGTGGATTATTAAAACCCCAAAGAATTCCTCTCAACACATGGCTATGATGCTCCCCCACTACTTCTGCTCATGATCAGAGATGCACATATCGTCAGCCACCAAGGGTCATGCTCAACTGGTTATGGTCAAACAACTGACAAGCAAATCTGTGGTATTAAGCAGAATATTTGCTGTAGCCCATCTTTTATACCAAGACAAAACAATGTACATGATAACACTTCCAATCAATTAAGATCAGAAGCCATGAGAGCCACTGCCTGGTACTGCATCCGGGCATTTATTATTATTGTTATCATTATTATTATTATTATTATTATTATTATTATTATTATTATTATTATTATTATTATTCAGTAGTTTTATTTTTATAACGTGCTTTCACTTCACTACCGAGCGCAGCTCTGTGCGCCTTGGGTATGTGCTGTGGTTTGCTGTGGTGCTCTTATGTTTACTGTATTGAAAGTGTTTTGCGTAGAATGTGTGCAGTACCCAGTAGTGCAATCTTCTGTATGTTATATATATTTGTAAGTCCTGCTATTTTTGTTATGTATTTGTCTGAATATTTTTTTATTATACCTCAGGCACCTACTATGATAGGAATTGTTTCTGTTTTTAGATTCCACATTCGAGTTATCTCTATTTCCAGGTCTTTGTATTTTGAAAGTTTTTCCATTTCTTTTCGAGAAACGTTGTCATCTGCTGGTATTGATACATCAATTAGAAAGCATTTTTTTTCTTCATGATCTTTGACAACTATATCTGGTCTATTTGCCTTAATTTCTCTATCTGTGTGTATTGGCATATCCCAGAGTATGGTTGCTTTCTCGTTTTCTGTGACCTTTTCTGGCGTGTGTTTATACCATCTTTTTTCTGTTGCTATTCCATAATGTTGGCATAGCTTCCAGTGTATATAGGTCCCAGCTCTGTCGTGTCTGTGAATATATTCCTTCTTAGCCAGGACTGGGCAGCCAGAGATAATATGATTTATTGTTTCTTGTCGATCTCCACATACTCTACAGTTACTTGTTATATTTCTTTTCATTATGTGTTTTTGGTAATTTCTGGTGGGGAGGCTTTGGTCTTGTGCAGCAATTAAAAATCCTTCAGTCTCTGCTTTGAGTCCTGAGCTTCTCAGCCATTGCTGGGATTTTTCTCTGTCTATTTCTTTCGCATTTAGTTTAGCCCAGTATTTACCATGTAGGGGCTTTTCTTGCCATCGTTTTATCATGGTCCGTTGCTGTTCTAGTTTTAGTTTGGATTTCATTTGTTTTATAGCTTTTGTTGTTTCTTCTTCTTCTTCTTCTTCGTATTTGTTAGGTAGATTTATTTCTTGTTTGTATTTGTCAGCTTCCTTAAATACTGAAAACAGCTTTTTGTTTTGCTCGTGTTTTGTGGCTATTTGTATTAGTTTCCCTTGCTTCTGGAGTAGGTATTTTTGCCGTCCTATGGTGGTTATTTTATAATAGTTTTCTAGCTGTATAAGACCCCTGCCACCTTCTGTGCGTTGTATATATAGCCTTTCTATGTCAGATTTTGGGTGGTGCATCCTATATCCTGTCATTATTTTTCTTGTTTTCCTGTCTATTTTACATAGTTCGTTTAGTGTCCAGTTAAGGATGTTGTAGCTGTAGCTTATAACTGGGACAGCTAAAGTGTTGATACCCATTATCTTGTTTTTAGTATTGATCTAACTCGTCTATAGTACTCTTTCTTTATTTTTTCTTTCATTTGTGTATGTTGTATCCTATCTAGTTCATTGACTCCTAAATACTTATATGGTTGGCTTTCGTCTAGTTCTCTTATTTCATTGGCTTTATCTAGTGTTATATTGCTACTTTTAACTAATTTTCCTCTTTTCAGGGTTGCTTTGGCACATTTTTCTAATCCGAATTTCATTTCTATTTCCTTGGAAAAGCCATGTACTGTCTGTAGTAGTGTTTCTAGCTCTTTGTCGTTTTTTGCATATAATTTTAGGTCATCCATATATAGAAGGTGGCTGACTGTTTTTCCATAGCATTTGTAACCGCATCCAGTTCTATTTAGCAATTCTGTTAAAGGTGTGAGTGCCAGGCAGAACAGGAGTGGAGAGAGCGTGTCTCCCTGGAATATTCTTCTTCTAATGGGGATGGCTTTCGTTTTCACAAGTCCCTCTTTTGTTTGGAGCTGTAGCACTGTCTGCCATTTGTTCATTGAGTGCTCTATGTATTTTATGATAATTGGTGCCACCTTGTTTATGGCTAGTGTTTCCAGAATCCACGTGTGGGGAACACTGTCGAAAGCCTTTTGGTAGTCCACCCAGGCCATACTGAGGCCTTTCTTCTTTCTGCGGCTGTCTTCAGTTATGGCTTTATTGATCAATAATTGATCTTTACAGCCGTATGAGCCCTTGCAGCATCCCTTCTGCTCTTCTGGAAACAGGTTGTTATTTTCCAGGTGTTTACTCAATCTCTGCGATATTATTGCAGTAAAGGCTTTGTAGATCGTAGGGAGACAGGTTATAGGTCTATAGTTTTGTGGTTTCTCCGTTTCCGTGGATTTGGGGATTAAGATGGTTTTCCCTTTTGTGAGCCATTCAGGCATTGTTTCTGGATCTGCTATTATGTTGTTAAAGTTTTCTGCCAGCTTTTTATGCATTGCTGGCAGGTGTTTTAACCAGAAATTGGGGATCTTGTCGTGTCCAGGTGCTTTCCAGTTGCTTAGTCTTTGCAGTGTCTGGGTGACCTCTTCAGTTGTTATAGGGGCCCAGAGTTGCTCAGGTGCTAAGTTCGTTGTTTTAATGGTCCTTTTTTGGGGTTGTTGCTTCACCGACCATATTTGTTTCCAGAATTTCTCTAGTTCTTCTGCTGTTGGTGCTGAAGTAATGTCTATTTTATTTTTACCCAGTTCTTGGTAGAGTTTTTTGGGGTTGGATTTGAACTGTTTGTTTTGTTCAAAGAAACGTTGGCGTTTCTCATACCGGCGGATCCTCTGTGCTTTGGCAAGGATGTCTTGCTTTAGTTTTTCTTTTGCCTCAGGTAAGTCTTTTTCTGTAATGCTGTATTTGTACAGTATTTTTGTTTTCTTCTTGTTACTTAGTAGTGTTGATTGTTTACTAATTTCGTTGAGAATCGATAAATCTTTTCTCTTTTTTTAAATTTTGTTCTGGATGTTATTTATCCACAAGGTCTGTTTGGGTGGTAGAACTCCTGTTCGGATGGGTTTGAGTGAGTATCCTGCTTCTTTTGTGGCTGCAGTGGCTGCCGCATATATCATGTCATTTAGCTCAGTGATATTGCCTGTTGTTTCTGTGGTTGTTAGTTCCGTGACGGCCAGGTTTATGCTATTTATTATTGATGTTGTTTTATTGTCTATTTTGATTTTTGGGAGATATAATCTGTGGTCCATTCTAAGATCTGTGGTTTTCAGTTCTTCGGTTATTTTCATTTTCATAGTATCGTAATTATTAGGTTTCCCTTCGTTATTTCCAGGCTTTATATTTGTTTTGCCTTCCTTTTCATTCATATGTTTGTCTGTGGTGTTCTGGATTGGTGCTTTTTGTACACTATTATACATCTCTACGGTCTGGGTTTGTTGTTTTTTGTTTACTTCGTTTTTGACGGGCATGTTACGTTTGTCCTCGTGTTTTGCTATCTCAGTGTTTATATTATTATTTGGCATTGCTGTGTGACTACTATCTAGATTTTCCTGATGTATTTTTTCTTTCAATTGTTCTATTTCTATTTCTGATATTTTTTTTGCTTTTAGAATATATCTTCTTATGTTAGCTAGTTTGTTAGGGTTCATTGTTTTATCGAGGTCTATATTTACATTATTTTTCTTCCATGTTTTATATGTATGTGTTGTTGCGTTTTCGTTTTTTGGGTAGAGTACTGCTGTGAAATAGGCGTGTAGGATCGAAATGTGTTCCTCACGTGTCCATTTATGCCGTTTTGGTTTTGTTTGCGGGACATGAGGAACAACGTCCGGCCCTTTATTTTGACGGTCGTCGTTTTCGTAGGGTACCGGTTCGTTTATTTCTGTTGTCAGATTGTTTTGCACGTTCATATCTTCATACTTTTTTTTTTATTATTATTATTATTATTATTATTATTATTATTATTATTATTATTATTATTATCATCAAGGCGGCGAATTGGCAGAATCCTTAGTACGCCAGATACAATCGTTTGAAGAGAAGAATTAGCAAAGTAATCGTTACCAAAGTGCTAACGGCGAAAATGGTACTCGGTCTTTTCTTCGACGTAAAAAAAAAAACACGAAGATTTCGTTGTCAGAGCTAAGGAATGAAAACCTTTCTATTGGCGCTGCTGATAGAAGCACGACATGACAAAAAACCCACAATTAGGTTTTTGACAGGTCACGGAGGGCGCTTGCTAATCGATTCCAAGCAGAAGTATGTAGTTTTTATTTGGTAGCACTTTGCCCGAGTGTTTGGGAATAATGGCAGATCGAAGACGGCCTTCAGCACCAGATATTGTTGATGGTGAATGGTTGTACAAAGAGCAAAATGGATCAAACGAAGAGCAACATTGGGTATTTGACATCTGGAATAATGTCAGGCACTCGGAACTCCACCAGTCGAGCATGGTGATTAAAGTTACATCAACCTTTGCAATATAGGAAAATGATAATGATATTTGAACTCAGAAATCTATGGTATGGAGCATTCAAATAAGAACACAACGCCCTCTAAATGTCTAGTTCGTAAAATTCCGAATAATCAGTAAAAGAAAAAAAAATTGGAAAAGTACTTGTCAGAAGTGGGATTCGAACCCACGCCGGGAAGACCCGACTGCGACCTGAACGCAGCGCCTTAGACCGCTCGGCCATCCTGACTGACTGCTCTATTAACTATTTACTTTGACATATAACAAATTGATTCAGTGTGTAAGCGTGTATGTATTTGTTTTTCATTGTTTCTTTATCTCTTTGATTCTACTTCTCTTTCATTTCATTTCTTTCTTTCTTTCTTTCTTTCTTTCTTTCTTTATTTCTTTCTTTCTTTCTTTCTTTCTTTCTATTTTTCTTTCTTTCTTTCTTTCTTTCTTTCTTTCTTTCTTTCTTTCTTTCTTTCTTTCTTTCTTTCTTTCTTTCTTTCTTTCTTTTCCTTGATGTGGTGCATTCGCTTGTGTACCTCAATTAGCCTTGAGAGCTCATCTAGCAGAACACAAGCTCCTGCTAGTAGAGCCTCTAATTTCGGACAAATCAAAAGAGAGAGGCCAAAGTACTACGGACCACTTCTTCCCAGAAGTAGAAAAAAATATTTGTATTGGGACCAACACCCCTACCTATACCCCACCCCCAAATAAAAAAAAAACTCAAAAAGACCAAAGTTACTGAAGTATCGATAACGATTCAAAACCAATAAAATCTGCAAGAGGGAGGCCTTCTTCCATGGAAATATTCGCGAAGCTGAAACAACAGGGATAGAAAATACAGCCCAGAGTAGAGAACAGTCGAGCAAAGTCCTCAACGGTCTATGCTCCATTTCGAGCGAAGGGCTTAAGTAAATATTTAGTAAGAATGATTTCAAATGTTGGCACGAGGCCAGCAATTTCGGGGAGGAGTTAATCGATTACATCTACCCCAGTGTTCAACTGGTACTTATTTCATCGGCCCCGAAAGGATAAAAGGCAAAATCGACCTCGGCGGAATTTGAACTCAGAATGTAAAGGTACACAAAATGCTGCTTAGCATTTTGTCTGGTGTGCTAACAATTCTGGTAGCTCACCATCTTAATAATAATAATCCTTTCTACTATAGGTATAAGGCCTGAAATTTGCCGGGAGGGGCTAAGTCGATTATATCCTCAGCGAAATTTGAACCCGGAACGTAAAAACAAAAGAAATGTTGCTAAGCATTTCGCCCAGCGTGCAAAGGATTTTGCCAGTTCGCCGCCTGAATAGTTTGTAATAAAACATGTATATGTGTGAATATTGTTATGAAGTTTATTGGCGGACCTGGTCAGCTCTACGCATGATCACGCCTCTGGGACCATTAACTTGGATTGACCCAAGCCCCATCAAGCAAGAGCATGAAGCCAGAAGCCAAGAGGTCTATTGGTGCCAAATGAGTTTTCAAAACCAGTTAAATTATTAAAGTTCTTTTTTTTCTCCGTCTTTTTGTTTTGTATTATTAACCTAATTTGGGGTTCTTTTTCTTTTTTCTTTTTTTTTTTCAATCTCTGCTAATCTTTTATGTTTTACATTTTTCTTACTAGTTTCAGTCATTGGACTGCAGTCATGCTGAGGGCACCCCTTGAAGTGTTTAGTCGAATAAATTGACTTTAGCACTTATTTTTTAAAAATCTGGTACGTATTCTATCGTCTCTTTTGGTGAACTTCTAAGTTACGGAGGTGTAAACAAACACACACTGGTTTCAAGCAATGAGGGAACGGAGATGGGGGAGGACATAGACATAAAGGTACACACACACACACACACACAATACACGCACGTGCGCACGCACGCACACATACACGCATATATATGATATATACGACCTCAGAAGGAAAGAAGGCGAAGTTGACCTTTGCGGAATTTGAACTCAGAATGTAATGAGCCAGAATAAATGTTGCAAAGTATCTTTTCCGAGTTTTGAGGGAATAATACCAAAAGGCACTCTTAAGTACCGTACTCAAATATCAGGAAGCCTAAAAGTTTCAGAACTACGAAAAATTATTCTCATGGATACATCACTCATTTTAAAGAAAAAAAAAATCACCCACTTCAGCTCGAGGTCACCTGAATCTTTTAAGCTCTTTCAAAATGACAGGCGTGGCTTCCCAAGCACATGGTTCCGGGTGCAGTCCCACTGCGTGGTACCTTGAGAATGTTCCTTCTACTATAGTTTCGGGCCGACCAAAGCCTTAAGAGTGGATTTGGCGGACGGAAACTGAAAGAAACCCGTTGTGCGTATCTATCTATCTATCTATCTATCTATCTATCTATCTATCTATCTATATATATATATATATATATATACAACGAGATCCTTTCAGTTTCCGTCCGCCAAATCCACTCTTATGGCTTTGGTCGGACGCATATATATATATATATATATATATGCGTGTGTGTGTGCGTGTGTGTGTGCGTGTGTGTGTGTGTGTGTGTGCGTGTGCGCGCGCGCATAATTAGTAAGGCAAGACCTTATAGAATAGGTGATGATAGATGTAACTTTTGTGTGGAAGAAATGTACCAAATTTTCACTTCTAAATTTACTCTTATAAACAACACAAGACAGGAACAGGCTCTAAGATATCCACACTTGAGAAAATATACGTTTAAACAATCTAAATAGACACAATTTACCATTTATAGTAACTATGCTAGTTACAATAATGATTATAATAATTAATGGTATTTATACTACTACTACTACTACTACTACTACTACTACTACTACTACTACTACTACTACTACTAATAATAATAATAATAGTAATAATAATTATTTCTTTATTGCCCCACAAGGGGCTACACACAGAGGGTACAAACAAGGACAGACAAACGGATTAAGTCGATTAGATCGATCTCAGTACGTAACTGGTACTTATTTAATCGACCCCGAAAGGATGAATGGCAAAGTCAACCTCGACGGAATTTGAACTCAGAACGTAGCAGCAGACGAAATACCGCTAAGCATTTCGCCCGGCGTGCTAACGTTTCTGCCAGCTCACCGTCTAATAATAATAATAATAATAATAATAATAATAATAATAATAATAATAATAATAATAGAAGAGAAATATTCCAGGGAGACACGCTCTCTCCACTCCTGTTCTGCCTGGCACTCACACCTTTAACAGAATTGCTAAATAGAACTGGATGCGGTTACAAATGCTACGGAAAAACAGTCAGCCACCTTCTATATATGGATGACCTAAAATTATATGCTAAAAACGACAATGAGCTAGAAACACTACTACAGACAGTACACGGCTTTACCAAGGAAATAGATATGAAATTCGGATTAGAAAAATGTGCCAAAGCAACTCTGAAAAGAGGAAAAATAGTTAAAAGCAGCAATATAACACTAGATAAAGCCAATGAAATAAGAGAACTAGACGAAAGTCAACCATACAAGTATTTAGGAGTCAATGAACTAGATAGGATACAACATACACAAATGAAAGAAAAAATAAAGAAAGAGTACTATAGACGAGTTAGATCAATACTAAAAACAGAGCTCAATGCTAAAAACAAGATAATGGGTATCAACACTTTAGCTGTCCCAGTTATAAGCTACAGCTACAACATCCTTAACTGGACACTAAACGAACTATGTAAAATAGACAGGAAAACAAGAAAAATAATGACAGGATATAGGATGCACCACCCAAAATCTGACATAGAAAGGCTATATATACAACGCACAGAAGGTGGCAGGGGTCTTATACAGCTAGAAAACTATTATAAAATAACCACCATAGGACTGCAAAAATACCTACTCCAAAAGCAAGGGAAACTAATACAAATAGCCACAAAACACGAGCAAAACAAAAAGCTGTTTTCAGTATTTAAGGAAGCTGACAAATACAAACAAGAAATCAATCTACCTAACAAATACGAAGAAGAAGAAGAAGAAGAAGAAGAAGAAGAAGAAGAAGAAGAAGAAGAAGAAGAAGAAGAAGAAGAAGAAGAAGAAGAAGAAGAAACAACAAAAGCTATAAAACAAATGAAATCCAAACTAAAACTAGAACAGCAACGAACCATGATAAAACGATGGCAAGAAAAGCCCCTACATGGTAAATACTGGGCTAAACTAAATGCGAAAGACATAGACAGAGAAAAATCCCAGCATTGGCTGAGAAGCTCAGGACTCAAAGCAGAGACTGAAGGATTTTTAATTGCTGCACAAGACCAAAGCCTCCCCACCAGAAATTACCAAAAACACATAATGAAAAGAAATATAACAAGTAACTGTGGAATATGTGGAGATGAACAAGAAACAATAAATCATATTATCTCTGGCTGCCCAGTCCTGGCTAAGAAGGAATATATTCACAGACACGACAGAGCTGGGACCTATATACATTAGAAGCTATGCCAACACTATGGAATAACAACAGAAAAAAGATGGTATAAACACACGCCAGAAAAGGTCACAGAAAACGAGAAAGCAACCATACTCTGGGATATGCCAATACACACAGATAGAGAAATTAAGGCAAATAGACCAGATATAGTTGTCAAAGATCATGAAGAAAAAAAATGCTTTCTAATTGATGTATCAATACCAGCAGATGACAACGTTTCTGGAAAAGAAATGGAAAAACTTTCAAAATATAAAGACCTGGAAATAGAGATAACTCGAATGTGGAATCTAAAAACAAACAATTCCTATCATAGTAGGTGCCTTAGGTATAATAAAAAAATATTCAGACAAATACATAACAAAAACACCAGGACTTACAAATATATATAACATACAGAAAATTGCACTACTGGGTACTGCACACATTCTACGCAAAACACTTTCAATACAGTAAACATAAGAGCACCACAGCAAACCACAGCACATACCCAAGGCGCACAGAGCTGCGCTCGATAGTGAAGTGAAAGCACGTTATAAAAATAAAACTACTGAACAATAATAATAATAATAATAATAATAATAATAATAATAATAATAATAATAATAATAATAATATTATTAATTGAGGGATAAACCCAAAGTAAGTTAAATGCCTCTGAATAAATAATGTACTCCATACAGCAACATGTAAACAAAACTGCTACAATTAACTGAAATCTGAATAAACATTTTAAAACCACGCTTCAACTATAATAACAGTAGAGGTGATTATAAGACCAGAATTCCATTGAATTTAAAAAGTAACGCTATCACATTCAACTGAATATCAACGCAGAACGCTTGTTTGAGTCAGTTCCCTTTCAAAACGTCGCGAATAATGGACCCTTGATGAAATTACAACGACTAGAATGCACAATTGCATACAAAGCAATGTGCAGTTGCTGCAGTCGAAACATGTAGGTCAGTGATACATATGGTGTTGAAAACTTTTGGATATAGGCGCAGGAGTGGCTGTGTGGTAAGTAGCTTGCTTACCAACCACATGGTTCTGGGTTCATTCCCACTACGTGGCACCTTGGGCAAGTGTCTTCTACTAGAGTCTCGGGCCGACCAAAGCCTTGTGAGTGGATTTGGTAGACGGAAAACTGAAAGAAGCCCGTCGTATACATGTATATATATATATATATATATATATATATATATATATATATATATATATATATATATCCCTAATAATATTAGGGACAAAATCCAAAATTACAGGCAAAAAACTCAATTAAAATCAATTTATAAAAATTAAAATTAAATTGAGCCTTATAGATAAAGTATATATAAAATATATAATTTTAGGGAAAATAACCAATTTTCAAGAACTCATCGATGAAAATCCACTGTGGATTTTCATCGATGAGTTCTTGAAAATTGGTTATTTTCCCTAAAACTATATATTTTATATATATATATATATATATATATATATATATATGTGTGTGTGTGTGTGTGTGTGTGTATAAGTTTGTGTGTCTGTGTTTGTCCCCCCAACATCGCTTGACAACCGGTGCTGGTGTGTTTACGTCCCCGTAACTTAGCGGTTCGGCAAAAAAGACCGATAGAATAAGTACTAGGTTTCTAAAGAATAAGTCCTGGGGTCGATTTACTCGGCTATAAAGGCGGTGCTCCAGCATGGCCGCAGTCAAATGACTGAAACAAGTAAAAGAGTAAAGAGTAAAGAGGTGTGAATATATCTCTACTCTTCTCTTCGTTATTAAGATATGTGTGCGTATGTATGTGTTTGTCCCTCATCACTGCTTGACAACCGGTGTTGGTGTGTTTAGGTCCCCAATATTTGGTCTCCTTTCGCTGCAGTATATCATTGCTTTGCTACTCATAAATAAGACCCACAACAAAAGATCCGACTTGTTACTTGAGATTTCTAGATAAGACTTGAAGCAGCTCATATAAAACAAAGCAACAACAACGAAAAAAAGCAATTTCAAACATTGGCCAAAGACAAGCACTTTTCGAGAGGAAGGTCAGCCGATTACCCCAATTCCAGTGTTCAACTGGTACTTATTTTATCGAAGCTGAAAAGATCAAAAGCAGAGTTGACCTCAGCGGGATTTGATTTTAGCATGTAAAGAGCCAGAAGGAACGCCGCTAAACATTTTGTCCAAAGCGCTAACGATTTTAAAAGTGAAGCGGGCACGTCAGTCTGCTAAAGCCAAGCACAATAACAATCACAACAACAAAAACAACAACAACAATAATAACGATAACATTCTAATCTCCATTTTCTTTTTCTATGTCCCTGAAAGTTCCGCCTCCTCACAATCTCATAAATGTACTTCGTGCTGATGTCAATACAAATGAAGTTAGCATGTGGTTGCATAATTAACTGACTTAATGAATTCTTAATTAAGGTCTAGAAACATGGTGGGTGAATTAGTATTGTCTTTGTTGTTGAGGTCCTGATCAAACATGATTAAACAGATTTATTGTTAAAGACACTCTAGTCCTGACCATCTCGCCTTTTTAGGTGTATGACTACATAAAGACGACAAATTGGTAGAATCGTTAGAGCGTCGGGTAAAATACATTGCAGTATTTGTTTCAGTTCTTTACATTCTGAGTTCAAATCCCACCGGGGTTAACTTCACTTCCTTTTACTTCTGGGTCGATAAAATAAATGTCAATCTCGGCCAATGGATTAGTGGAAATGTAAGGGCGTTGAGCATAATACTATGCGATATACACACACATGTGTATATATATTATTCATTAGCAAGGATAGTATTGATAGTAATTCCGAGGTTTCAGCCAGCTGAGCCATCATCGAAGTGATAATTATCATTGTTAATTATCATTGATAATTATCATTCAACAAAGCTCAGCTTACTCAAGTAAAATTTAGCTTATCAGAAACTATATAAAACCAAGATGAACTCATATATTAATGTGTGTGTGTGTGTGTGTATGTGTGTGTGTGTGTGTGTGCATGTGCGTATTAAAGATCTGAACAGAAGGATAGAGGAAATAGGCATAAAACTCAGTTTAGTACAGCTGCAGAAAACAGTGTTGTTAAGGGAAGCTAGGATACTTATGAGGGTTTTTGGCATCTAAGGTTACTTGCTGTAACCCAATAGGGCGTTTCTTAGCATCTATGGCTACTTGTTGTAGCCCGATCTTAGGATTCTTTTCTTTTCCAACAGTCTAATCTGTTGAATGTATAATAATAATAATAATAATAATAATAATAATAATAATAATAATAATGATAATAATAATAATAATAATAATAATAATAATAATAATAATAATAATAATAATAATAATAATAATAGTAATAATAATAATAACGAGAAAAAAAAAGCAGGATGTTGCATCAGACAAGTCATGGTTGTGGTTGAAGAATAGCGAACTCAAGAAAGAAACAAAAGGACAGGTTATGGCTGCTCAAAACCAGTCATCACGAATGAATGTCGTTAAGGCAAGAATAAACAAAGCCGTGAAAAGTGCTAGATACAGAATGAGTTAAGAGAAGGACGGGTTCATTGTGTACATGATAAGTAATTTTAGTCTTTTGGTTTGGAAGAAAAAAGACAAACGCTGACACGATAATGTAGTCATTGGGACATATAACGTCAAGGGAGTTTTGAAGTAAGCAGAAAATGGTACCCAACACCAACCGAAGAGTGTTGCAGAGAGCGATCAGCTTAGGATTTTATGGAACTTAGCCATAAAACTAACCATGAAACCAACCATGATATTCAAACAAAATGACCAGATATTGTCATTTTGGACAGGGTGATGAAAAAGTGCATCATCATAGATGTGGCTGTGCCTATTGATATGAATGTTGTGCTTAAAGAACAGAAGAAAATAGGAAAATATCAAGACTTAGCAAGGGGAATGTAGAGACTGGAGAGTTTCTGCAAAAGAAATCCCGGTTCTTATACGTGCCCTAGGTACCGTTACCAGTAGACTTGGTAGTTTACTTAATGAGATCGGAGTAACTACGAGAATTATATTAATAGAAGAAATCTGTTGTTTTAGGAACAGCAAGGATTTTTCGAAAGCTCTACGGTATCTAAGGAAACTAGTTGTGACTCACTATTATGGACGTTGATTCTAAGTGTAACGCTTACTTAATTTATCGATCCTGGAAGGATGAAAAGTAAGGTCGACCTCGGCGGATTTTAAATTCAGAATGTAAAGACTGACCGGTAAGCATTTCGCCCGGCGTGCTATTGATTCAATCAGCTCGCCGCCTTGATAATAATAATAATAATAATAATGATAATAATAATAATAATAATAATAATAATAATAATAATAATAATAATAATAATAATAATGATGATGATTTCTTTATTAGCCACAAGGGTTTTGTGTGTAAACAAGACAAGCAAAATTTTAAAAAACCGGCAATGTATGATCCTCAATAGGGAGGCGATGTTCGAGGGTTGCTCATAGAAAAACCCCATGATGATGATAATAATAATAATAATAATAATAATAATAATAATAATAATAATAATAATAATAATAATAATGGTTTCAAATGTTGGAACAGGGCCAGCGGTTTTTGAGAGTGAAGTCGATTACATCGACTCCAGTACTTGACTGGTATTTATTTCATCGACGAAAGGCAAAGTCGATCTCGGCAGAATTTGAACTCAGAGCGCAAGGTGTGCAAAATGCCGCTAAGTATACTTTCCGGCGTACTAACGATTCTAATAATACTAATACTAATAATAATAATGATGATGATGATGATAATAATAATAATAATAATAATAATAATAATAATAATAATAATAATAAAAAGCAACCATACTCTGGGATATGCCAATACACACAGATAGAGAAATTAAGGCAAATAGACCAGATATAGTTGTCAAAGATCATGAAGGAAAAAAATGCCTTCTAATTGATGTTTCAATACCAGCAGATGACAACGTTTCTCTAAAAGAAATGGAAAAACTTTCAAAATACAAAGACCTGGAAATAGAGATAACTCGAATGTGGAATCTAAAAACAGAAACAATTCCTATCATAGTAGGTGCCTTAGGTATAATAAAAAAATATTCAGACAAATACATAACAAAAACACCAGGACTTACAAATATATATAACATACAGAAAATTGCACTACTGGGTACTGCACACATTCTACGCAAAACACTTTCAATACAGTAAACATAAGAGCACCACAGCAAACCACAGCACATACCCAAGGCGCACAGAGCTGCGCTCGGTAGTGAAGTGAAAGCACGTTATAAAAATAAAACTACTGAATAATAATAATAATAATGATAATAATAATAATAATAAAAGAAATGGAAAAACTTTCAAAATACAAAGACCTGGAAATAGAGATAACTCGAATGTGGAATCTAAAAACAGAAACAATTCCTATCATAGTAGGTGCCTTAGGTATAATAAAAAAATATTCAGACAAATACATAACAAAAATAGCAGGACTTACAAATATATATAACATACAGAAAATTGCACTACTGGGTACTGCACACATTCTACGCAAAACACTTTCAATACAGTAAACATAAGAGCACCACAGCAAACCACAGCACATACCCAAGGCGCACAGAGCTGCGCTCGGTAGTGAAGTGAAAGCACGTTATAAAAATAAAACTACTGAATAATAATGGTGATAATAATAATAAAATGTATTTTAAAAACCTCTGGTTAAATCTGAATAGTCCTACCTGTAAAGACGTTTGAAAAAATGTTAACCGCAGCAGGTAAAATCCCAAGCAATATC
Source organism: Octopus bimaculoides (assembly GCF_046866305.1). Taxonomy (NCBI): domain Eukaryota; kingdom Metazoa; phylum Mollusca; class Cephalopoda; order Octopoda; family Octopodidae; genus Octopus; species Octopus bimaculoides. Next base: position 110,156,017 of record NC_142931.1, read on the forward strand.
TGGACATATTGAGCAATCTGGTACTTCCCGAAGCGACCTAGGTACCTAAACACTAGATCTACGTCGACATGATCGTCCCAGTCCTTCAGTGTAAAAGACATTACTGTACAGCTTGTAGCACTGGCATCGTTGTATAATCAAAGCAAGAAAACAAATCTAGAGAATCACAACACAAACAGGAATTTAACCGCCAGTCGACTAAACCAATTCAACGGTGTATTGAAACGATCATCATTTGCAGAAATAAACCAACCAAAGTTTATGTATGTGTTTTGTTCTTGCTTTCTTTAATCAACTTGAACTCAAAAACCGTTGAAAGAGCTTCTATCTTCGGTAGATAGAAGAGTGGCTTTTAATATTCATTATGTCATTAGATATTTTTAATGCTGGTATATTTATATATATGTATATATATTTGTTGCATAAGGGCCTTATACGCGTAAGCGGTTCGTTTTCACGCTGTCTTTCATTCTCACCTTTCTGTCAACAGAATAAAATTTTCTCAACTGTTTAAATATTTCTATCTATTATATCTTCTTTACTAATTTTTTTGTAGTTATTGGGGACAAAAGATTAAACATCGAAATGACGTATGTCTTTTTTCTGTCTCTCTGTCTGTCTGTATGTATGTATGTACGTACGTATGTATGCGCGCGTGTGTGTATGCATATGTATGCTTCCTCTTCTTGTTGCTGTTGCTGTTCTTGTTTATATGCTCTGAGTTATCTATAATACGAAGTGTGTCACAAAAGAAGGAAAAATACTGAAGCTACGTGAGTGCCTGGAATATTTAGATAAGTTAATTAGAACAACAACAGCATTAAGACCCAAACCATCACCATTATCATTACCATCTCCAATACCAACAACAACAACATCAATAACAAAAACAATAACTACAATGGAATAAGGAAAAACATCTGTAAATCATGAAGAATGAAAATAAGTCAGCACTATTCGAGTAGATCTGCAGACCTTTGACGAAAGGCCTTTCAGCGTCCAGAACTAGATTATCTAACGTACGTCCTCCATCTTTATATCTTAAAAAACTCCAATAAAACTCTGAAGTGTGATTTGAGGGTGATTTGGCTGCTATTGCGGTTGTCGTTTCTTCGTATGGCTCTGTCTCTCACATCTTCAAATTTACATTCAAAATCGAACGCTGGCCTCATCAATTGTTCTATATTCCTAAGGGATCAAAGTGGCTGAATAGTATAATACGTGTTGGTCTCAGTCTTGTGGAGACAACCGATATATCTTATCTTTTATCTTTTACTTGTTTCAGTCATTAGACTGTGGCCACGCTGGGGCACCGCCTCGAAGAATTTTTAGACGAATGAATCGGCTGAAGTACTTATATTTTAAAGCCTAGTACTTATTCTATCGATCTCATTTGCCGATCCGCTACGTTACGGGGTTGTACACACACCAGCACCAGTTGTCAAGTGGTGGTGGGGGACAAACACAGTCACAAAGGCACACACACACACACACACACACACACACACACAAGCATATACGACGGGCTTCTTTCAGTTTCCGTCT
>NC_142931.1:110172561-110187561 GCF_046866305.1 Octopus bimaculoides
GTTGATTACACCGACCCCCAGTGCGTAACTGGTACTTTATTTATCGACCCCGAAAGGATGAAAGGCAAAGTCGACCTCGGCGGAATTTACTATAATAATAATAATAATAATAATAATAATAATAATAATAATAATAATAATAATAATCCTTTCTATTATAGGCACAAGGCCTGAAATTTTGGCGGATGGGGATAGTCGATTACATTGGCCCCATTGTTTCACTGGTATTTAATTTATCGACCCCAAAAGGATGAAAGGCAAAGTCGACCTCGGCGGAATTTGAACTCAGAACGTAGCGGCTGACAAAATACCGCTAAGCATTTCCCCCGGTATGCTAACGATTCTGCCAGATAAAGATAATAATTACGATAGTAATAATGATAATAATAATAATAATAATAATAATGATAATAATAATAATAATAATAATAATAATAATAATAATAATAATAATAATAATGATAATAATAATAATGATAACAATAATAATAATTAGGAAAATGGACATGAGGCACCAACTAAAGGGAAAATCCCAAGCAATCGACCACCGCCTCTTCATGGATGATTTGAAACTGTATGGCCAAGATGAAACTCAAGCGAATTCCATGGTGGACACGGTTCACTGTTTTAGTACTGATATTAGAACGGAATTTGGACTCAAGAAGTGCGGTACAGTTCTTAACAAAGATAGAATTAAACACATTGGAACGGAAGGATACAAATACCTTGGTGTACTGGAGTTCAACGAGATAATGGAAAAGGAAATGAAAGAACATCTGAGAATGGAGTATTTCCGAAGACTGAGGTTGGTGTTGCACTTAAAATTGACTGGATAGAATAAAATCCAAGCAGTTAATACGTGGGTGATAGCATCACTTTGGCATGGAGCGGGAATTATAAAATGGCAAAAGGGAGAAGTGAAGAAAATGGATTCCAAGACCAGAAAAATGTTGACAGTACACGGAGCCTTCCACCCTAAGAGTGACACCGATAGGCTGGCTGTACTTTTCCAGAAGAAAGGGTGGGAGAGATTTGATCGGTTGCCAGGACTGTATCAAAGCAGAGGAAAACGGCTTAGGGTGGTACATAAAAAATGCCGTGGAACTACTGTTGAAACACATGAAGAAGTCCGGCGTCATCAAAACTGAAAATTGTGTAACTAAAGAAATTTTTTTACAAGAAATGAACAAAAAATAAAAAAGTAAAGAAAAAAAGCATGGCAGGAAAAGAAAACGTACGGTCAGTTTGCAAGAGATGCGAACGCGAAGATAGATACAGAAGACCGGTGGCTTTGGATGAGGAGGAGTGACCTGAAGATAGATACAGAAGCACTCATATGCGCAGCTTAAGAACAGGCGTTAAGGACCAATTATATGAATTTCAGAATAGACAACACTACCGATAGCGACAAATGCAGAATGTATGGTGAGAAGGGTGTAACGGTATGGTACATCGTTAGCGAATTCCCGAAATTGGCGCAATGCGAATACAAAAGACGCCATGACAATGTGTCAAGAATGATCCATTGGGAGCTCTGTGGAAATCACGGCCTACAAAGCGCAAAGATGTGGTATTAGAAAACCCCAGAAGGAGTCTGGGATGCAGTGATCCAGTGCGATCACCCGACCAGACATCGGAAACCAGATATTGATGTGGTGAATAAAAAAGAAAGAACATGTATGATAGTCGACATAGCTTACCCTGGTGACAACAGGATCATTGTGAAAAAAGAAATTATAAATAGCTATGACGATTTGGAGTGGGAAATACGACGGTTGTGGTCAATGAAGAGAGTAGATGTGATACCAAAAGTAATTGGCGCAGTTGGAAGTATCAGCACTCAACTACCAACGTGGCTGAAGAAGATTGGTGCAAGTGTGGAGGTAGAACACCTACAAAAATCAGCATTGCTTGGAACTGTAAGAATTCTTCGCAGGATTCTTGAAGTACGACCAGTAAACAAGTACCACCATAGTCTGCTGGCTGTGGACAGCTCACACTTTCCATCATACCCAGCAAAATAAGCTGTGTGTTTTCATATAATAATAATAATAATAATAATAATAATAATAATAATAATAATAATAATAATAATAATAATTTCTACTATAGGCACAAGACCTGAAATTTTGGGGGAGGAGTAAGTTGATAGCATCGACCCCAGTACTCGACTGGTACTTATTTTATCGATCCCAAACAGATGAGAAGTAAAGTCTACCTCGGTGGAATTTGAACTCAGAACGTAAAGACGGATGAAATGCCGCTAAGCATTTTGCCCGGTGTAGTAATGATCCTGCCAGCTCGTTGCCTTAATAATAATAATAATAATGATAATGATGATGATGATGATGATGATGATGATGATGATGATGATGATGATGATGATAATAATAATAATAATAATAATAATAATAATAATAATAATAATATACAACGCACAGAAGGTGGCAGGGGTCTTATACAGTTGGAAAACTATTACAAAATGACCACCATAGGACTGCAAAAATACCTACTCCAGAAGCAAGGAAAACTAATACAAATAGCCACAAAACACGAGCAAAACAGAAAACTGTTTTCAGTATTTAAGGAAGCTGACAAATACAAACAAGAAATCATACTACCTAACAAATACGAAGAAGAAGAAACTACAAAAGCTATAAAACAAATGAAATCCAAACTAAAACTAGAACAGCAACGGACCATGATAAAACGATGGCAAGAAAAGCCCCTACATGGTAAATACTGGGCTAAACTAAATGCAAAAGAAATAGACAGAGAAAAATCCCAACAATGGTTGAGAAGCCCAGGGCTCAAAGCAGAGACTGAAGGATTTTTAATTGCTGCACAAGACGAAAGCCTCCCCACCAGAAATTACCAAAAACATATAATGAAAAGAAACATAACAAGTAACTGTAGAATATGTGGAGATGGACAAGAAACAATAAATCATATTATCTCTGGCTGCCCAGTCCTGGCTAAGAAGGAATATATTCACAGACACGACAGAGCTGGGACCTATATACACTGGAAGCTATGCCAACACTATGGAATAACAACAGAAAAAAGATGGTATAAACACACGCCAGAAAAGGTCACAGAAAACGAGAAAGCAACCATACTCTGGGATATGCCAATACACACAGATAGAGGAATTAAGGCAAATAGACCAGATATAGTTGTCAAAGATCATGAAGAAAAAAAAATGCTTTCTAATAGATGTATCAATACCAGCAGATGACAACGTTTCCCTAAAAGAAATGGAAAAACTTTCAAAATATAAAGACCTGGAAATAGAGATAACTCGAATGTGGAATCTAAAAACAGAAACAATTCCTATCATAGTAGGTGCCTTAGGTATAATAAAAAAATATTCAGACAAATACATAACAAAAACACCAGGACTTACAAATATATATAACATACAGAAAATTGCACTACTGGGCACGGGACACATCCTACGCAAAACACTTTCAATACAGTAACCATAAGAGCATCACAGCAAACCACAGCACAAACCCAAGGCGCACAGAGCTGCGCTCGGTAGTGAAGTGAACGCACGTTATAAAAATAAAACTACTGAATAATAATAATAATAATAATAATAATAATAATAATAATAATAATAATAATAATAATAATAATCTTTTCTTTATTGGCCACAAGGGCCGAACACAAGGTCCGAACAAAAAAGACAATACACGAAAGCGACAAGTGGGGCTTGACACAAATATACGTGTATACAATAAAAAAACAATTAACCATTAGCAACAAAATTTAGACAGTAAAACTCCCCCTAAGTGGGGGGGAGTTCCACCAGCCAGTCAAAGAAACCCTCACATCCTGGCCAACCCGAATACTTCAGGTTGGCACCTCTTCCATCCTTAACCTCTCCGGCCTATAGACCTATGTTCAGAACAGGCCCATTTACATGGGCCACCCTCGATACATTCACCCACCTTTCAATAAAAATACTGGGGAGCAGCACTTCCCTCTCCACTCATACTTTCCTTCTCAAGTGGAACTTATAAAAGTCGATGAGGGCTTGGCCGAAGAAGAAAGTGTCTGTCTTCAGTCCTTCCAACTTCGTCCACCACACTTCCTCTTACGCCATAGTCACAAGACATGAAAACTGCCTGCCCTTCACGGCCAAAAGAAGGCGGTGGGGCGATCCTCATGATGGACTTGGCTGATAATCGGATTCGTCCTATACGCACCAACAGCTGTCCTTTCAGGGTCGATAAAATAAGCACTCTCATTAAATCTACATTCTGGTGGCACTCTTACAATAAGTCATGAATTATTACTTTCTAGGTGTTTCTGTGGAGCTATCGGTGTAACTGCACTTGGCGCTTTCTTTCCTTTCTTTTTTCTTTCTTTCACAAAGTATCCTGCTTTGGTATGCTTTCTTCTCTTGACGTTCAACATACTTGTTCTATTACGGCATGTTCTTCATTCTGTTTGCAAGGTTTTGGTTCACTATCCTTTGTTCTTCATTCGCATTATCAGAAATTTTAGTAGGTCCGCTTCTTCCAATCTTCCGTTTCGTGTATAAACTACTGACATTTGCTTTCGGATGAAGTACTTTATGCATTGTTAAAGTTTTTCTTGATTTTCTGTCCAATGTCTCAATTTGATCTTTCGTCCAGTTCCCTATTCCACCACTGTGACACATGATGGCAATCATCGATGCATGTGGTGATCACATTTATCCGATCATTTGACTTAAGATTGAACTTTAACACAAGCAATAACTTTTTAAAATATATAGGTTTTACTTTTCCCTTAATTTTCTGATGCATAATATCATTGAGTCCCTGTATTCGTAGATATTTGTGTCCTCTGCCATCAAGTTCTAAAATCCATTCTTTCGATATATTTATTTCACTGAAACAAGCTCTCTCATCTTTCTTCATAGCTAAAGTCACACATTTTGATATACAAAGCTACATTCCACTATTACTTCATTCCAATATCATTTCATTACAATATTACTTCAATATAATATTGTATCAATAAGTGAATGAATTTCTATTTGGAACTATCATTGAACCATTCACAAAGTATTGGAATTGATGATTCAGAGATGCATTTCTTTCTAGATTGTAACCCATGTTGACTTTTCTAAGTGTCATTGAAATGGGTAATATCGGGATAACAATTTACAGGAAGAAAGAGTCACCCTGAGAGACACCTCTTTTGATATTTACATTTCTTGGTGACTTCATGTTCTTCGTCAAAATCGATTTCGAGCGCATCATTCAGCACCAAGTATGTTGATGAGGTTTTTCTAAGTGACTTTATAATCCATGAATGACATACCACGTGGTAAAGTTTTTGAAATTAACCCACGCCTTATATAGATTAATCTGTCGTCGTTTGCACTTCTTCAATAACCTTTTGTCAATAACAACGTGGTTTTTGATGCCTTTTGAGCGTTTCCTGCATCCCTTCTGATTAATAAGTAGTTATTTATATACATTAAATGATTGTATGTTTTTCGGAAAAAAATGCTTGTAAATAATTTCAATAACAGACTGGGACAGGTGACTGGTCTGTAACTTTTTCCTTCCTTGGATATTTCATTATCAAATTTGTTCTTCCTCTAGCCATCCACTCCGGTACATTTCCTTGTATAATACATTAATTCAGATGATTCCTGATTTGGCTTTGCAAGAAATTCAAGCATTTTCTCAAAAAGCTTTGAATATTATCTGGTCCTGGTGACTTTACAATTTGATAGTATCTTTACCTACTGCAGAACACTGTCCCTTACTATAGAGATCGGTTCTTGTCTCTCTGCTCTGCTTAGTTCCGCTATAACCGTTTTGATCTATTCGACATTGTCAGGCTCTCCAATTCCTGTGGAAGATTATAAAGGTTCCCTATATTTGATGTCAATATTTCTATTGTACCTCCTCGAATGTCAGAAAAAAAACTGTCTGATTAGAACCAAAAAGTTTATTACACTCAAATTGACTTACTATCTCAGTGTGATACATGATTTTGATTGGTTTTGTATATACTCTTTGCTTGGTCTGCTCACTAGTAAATTTTTTCTTATGTATGTTATACTTCAGTTTATTATAGCTATTGTATGCTGTATTATTTAGCAGGGAGGTTGTTTTGATGTTTGGTGACAAGTATCCTTAAATTCCAAGAGTCGTTCTTAGGATTCTTGTAGAATACTGGATTGCACTTTTCTGCAGACCGGCCATGCAAATCTCAATTCCATTATCTTTCAGTCTCCAAGTTAGCATTTTAGATGTTGTGTCAAGTGCACCAATTACCACAAGAATAACTGTCGTCTAGTCTTTCACTATCTCTTCATCCCAGTTTCTTTGGTACCTACCTTGTTATTGTATGCTATTGCAAAGTCTATGATTACACTGTTTATTTTGTCCTCTCTCATATCTGCTCTTCTTGTTTCAATGGTATAGTCCTTCTTTATGGGTAAGTTCTATAAGATCTTGTAATTCCTATTCTCTGACGCAACCTTTGGTTCGTGTTTATACAAACTCCCTGGTATTTCAAAGCCACACACGGCAAACTTCTCAACACATTCTTTTACATACACTGTCAAACCTGTATTTATACTCGTTTTGTGCTAGCTTATTGCATTCACTCAAGAGTTGGTTAATACTTTCGTTTCCTTTCCTGCAAAATTCTGCTTTTGCTCTTTGACTGAGTTTTGTTGATCTCTTCCTTTATCAGATTCGTGATAATGGTTTGTTCCTGAGCGGCTATAATTGATACTTCGGTTTCTCGTTTCAGGTTTCTATCTGTCAACTATAACCAACGTTCCTTACATCCAACATTCTCAGTTTCTTGCATGAATTGGTCTTGTAATTCCATTTCTTTGCATCTGCTTGCTCTGTTGGCCTTCCTTCTATTCTTGAATTATTCTACTGTTCAGTAACATTTTGGACGCCTCTAGCCGCCCATAGTATTCTTTCTCCACTACGTACAGCATAATATTTAAACTCCAATATCACAGTATCAGTGGTGTCTTCTGCTTTAAGAAATCATCTGTTTCCTTACTTTCTTGGTAAATAGAGTCTATGGACATACTTTTAGGCTGGCATGCATTGTGCATTGTGAGCAGCTTCAACCCAAGTTATATAGCTTGACTTTTGTCCATTTCAAAAAGGGAGCAAAGCGTCTTAACCCTAGCATAGTTCATGAATTTATTGCTATAATAATATTTCTTCCATTTAATATTGTTTGAATGATCATTCATATTTTCAACACCTTTTTACACATCTCTCAGGAAATACGTAGGCAGGACCCGATAAAATGACTACTAATATTATTCCAGGATCATTTATATTGACTATATTCCCCTACCACTCAGTAGCTATAGAATTAAGATTTAGTCTTGTAATTTATTACATAACGTTTCCTCTTTATTGGTGGCAAAAATAATAGAAAACTGGATTAGATGAATCATTGTATTTAGTGTCGATTCTCCAACATCACTTATAGAGTTCAACTTCAACTAGGCTCAACTTAATATTTTCCTTCTTGCTCGTCATTGATCAAATAAATATTAGATTTTATTTGTAACAGAATTCAGTCAACCACACTTCTCGTCTCTAAATCATTCACTTGTACTAATGTAAAAATTAACATTTAATCAACTGAAAAGTCTAAAACATTTTTTTCATTAAAGTCTGAATGGTAATTATATCTAATCTAGAGTGTTATCCATCCTATAACGGGTAAATTTGGAAGTATACTTTCTTTTGTCACCATGGGTAATATCATGAATTATGGCTTACATAAAACAATAACTCAACTTTTATCAATTTTTTTTGGTGTTATATACAAAATAATAAAATGAATACCAATTTTTAAAAGAAAAATATTTATTACCTTAAAATATAATTGAATAAAACAAAATTCTCATTTGTATATTTGCAATAAATATATGTTATTATTTTTTAAAGTTTTAAGGTAACGAGCTGGTAGAGTCGTTAGCACGCTGGGCAAAAATGCTTAGCGGCATTTTGTTCGTCTTCGTGTTCTGAGTTAAAATTCCGTTGAGGTCGACTTTGCCTTTCATCCGTTTGAAGTCGATGAAATAAGTACCAGTTGAGCAATGGGGTCGATGTAATCGACTTATCCCCTACTTCGAAATTTCTAGCCTTGTTCCAGCATTTGAAATTATTATTTTTCTAAATTTTATCAACATAATCGCAGTCTGCTCAATCAAAAACCTATCACTGCAAAATTTCATTAAAAACGAGGAGTTTTCAGAGAGTTATAAGACATTCATTCTGCTCCTCTTATGTACACTCTCTCTGTATCTCCCTGTTAATCTCTCTGCCCTTCTCCCAATACGATGTAAAGTGTGACTGGAAGAACCAACCAACCAACCAGCCAACCAACATTTATATCGGCTATTATTATTGAGAGTTAATAATGCTGTTAGGAATTTCTGAACTTCATTTTCACTTTCGTTGTTTCTCAGTAGATTTTATCACAGGTCGAAAAAAAAAAAAAGAGAACCTTACCTAACCATTATGGATGAATGGTTGCCCTAACAACAGCTTAATTTAACAAATCAGCTGGTATCCCTCGTCCTTCCCTCGGCCATCTCGCCTCATGATTCATTGGTTTAGTCACTAAATTGTAATTATTGGAGCCGGAGGGCAGATATTAGCAGATTAAGAGGTATATAAGAAAATCTAACTTCCCTACTTAAATAAAAGCGAAAAGAGAAAAAAAAAAACGACCTTCCGAAACGAAATCGCACGCACAGCCATACACACATATACATACATATGTATTTAAACACATTTAAATATACATATATTGTTAAATACACATGTACATGCATGCATTCACAACAAATTGGCCGCTATCTAGCGTAACTCCTTTCATTTTCACTTTCACACTTCGCTCTCTTTCTTTCTTTCTTTCTTTCTTTCTTTCTTTCTTTCTTTCTTTCTTTCTTTCTTTCTTTCTTTCTGTTTGTCACTCTCTCTCGCTCCCTTCTCTCTTTCTTTCTCTCTCTGCACACACATATATATTATATATATGTATGCATATGCATATAAGTGTGTGCGTTTAGTGTATAAATACGCATGTATGTATCGATATACACACATATACATATGTATGCATACATATATGTATACATACACTTATACATATACATGTGTATACACATATGTATGTATAAGTGTACAATTCGATTTATACAAGCGCATATATACGAATCAACATGAATATATGAATACGTACATATATATGTATGTATATATATATATATATATATATATATATATATATATATATTTGTGTGTGTATGTGTATATATATATATATATATATATATATATATATATATATGTATACATACATATGTGTATGTCAAGTATGTAAACATATGAATGACTATATACATATATGTAAACGTGTATTTGCACGTATGTGTACATACTTGCGTTTATTTAAATGTATATGTACATGCGTGTATGTATGTGTGTGAGAGAAATGGAATGCATGAGAGAGAGAGAGAGGGAGAGAGAAAGAAAGAGAGGGACAGAGAGAGAAAGAGATAGAGACCTTAGTATGGAAGAAACTAACACATTGTTGTGCAATAGAATTACTCTAACTCGAAGCCAGGTCCCCAAAGGCTGTTTATGGTCAGAAACCGTAATGAACCTCTTCGTACTTTTAATTCCAGGTTCAGAATGAAGTTTTACTTTTTCCTATCATTAATACAGTATTTTTGTATCATTCCAATGAAATGTCATTTTCCTTCTCTTATACTTTTTTTCCCATCTAGTAGCACACATTATTGTTTTAGTATAGAAGTAGAGAATGATGGTTCGAATCCGGTCCAGATCTAGTATTTTGTATTGTACTTCTGATTAAGGTTCTTCTTACCCCATCATATCTATTAATCTAATTTGCAAAGTATAGACCAGGTGTTGACTACCGTTTTCGAGAAGCGGGCCGCATGAAACATGATTCATCATCAGGCATGTTGCACTACAAAAAGCGAAAAGAAATTAAAATTTGTTGGGCGTTTCATTCAGAAAGTCCTTTGAGATGCAGTTTGACCTTGACTTTTAAATGATGCTCCAAGTCTGGTTAAAGTTATTTAACTTATGGATTGTTGTTTGTTCTTTCCATCGTATGTAGATGTACGTTTCGATGTCTTTATATATTCTTTTCTACTCTAGGCACAAAGCCCGAAATTTATGGGGAGGGAGCCAGTCGATTAGATCGACCCCAGTACGCAACTGGTACTTAATTTATCGACCCCGAAAGAATGAAAGGCAAAGTCGAACTCGACGGAATTTGAATTCAGAACGTAAAGACAGCGACGAAATACTGCTAAGCATTTCGCCCAGTGTGTTAACGTTTCTGCCAGCTCGCTGCCTTGATGTCTTTAAATGTTATCGGTACAGATTGTGTGTGTGTTGGCACTCCGTCGCTTACGATGTCGAGGGTTCCAGTCGATCCGATCAACGGAACAGCCTGCTCGTGAAATTAACGTGCAAGTGGCTAGCAATCCACAGACACGTGTATCCTTAACGTAGTTCTCGGGGATATTCAGCGTGACACAGTGTGACAAGGCTGGCCCTTTGAAATACAGGTACAACAGAAACAGGAAGAAAGTGTGAGAGAAAGTTGTGGTGGAAGAGTACAGCAGGGTTCGCCACCATCCCCTGCCGGAGCCTCGTGGAGCTTTAGGTGTTTTCGCTCAATAAACACTCACAACGCCCGGTCTGGGAATCGAAACCGCGATCCTATGACCGCGAGTCCGCTGCCCTAACCACTGGGTCATTGTGCCTCCACCGGTACAGATTATGGACAGTTATATTTATGCTATTACTCATACGGCTACCGTAGTCTTGGATTATATTGTTGCTGGAGACTGGAGGCCGTGAATTTGAGCTTAAGATCATACTGGTTTGACGAGCCTACTCTGCCAAACTGGTTCAACATGACTTGGCAGAGGGATGTAGTTTTTTTTTATTCTCTTACCCAGTAGTGGCAACAAGTTTAACGGACATTGTATGAAAAACAAAAATTCCAAAATGGTCTTTCGCAGGACATGTGTCTAGATAATAATTGAGAGAGTGGACATCACGTCCAGAAAAAAGAAAGAGGGCAAGACCAAGCTGAAGTTGGAATGAAGACTTTGTTAATTCTTCGGCACTCAAACATGGATGAGGAAAACATCAGACCGTGGATGGTGGAGAGGAAATACTGAGGCCTTCGCTCAGCGATGGACTGAACCTGGGCAAGGATGATGATGACGACATTTAAGCTCGTGAAGATTTCCAAAAGTGTCTATAAAATAGACGTATACAGAAAATGGAAAATGAAATAGAGAATGATACAGAAATACTTTCGCTCATAACCTCGTTTCTGAGTGATTACATAATTAATAGGTATTTATGTATAACCCAGCATATACAAAAAAATGATAAAACTAAAATGAATATAAAGTAATTGTCTTTGGCAGCTTTTTAATTCTCTATCCAAAGGGGTTTTTGACCCAATAGTTTATACGCCATTGTTTATTGCCTTATCGTTTGCTTCGAAATCCACTGCTTGAAAAAAGAATGATTTCAAGTTCTCTCAAATATCAAATTTGAAGCAGTACAACTTCAGCCTTTGTTAGGTAACTTTAAACATTTGTTTATTCTCTTCACACACTGAAGAATAAAGGAGATTGCCCTGACACTTTACATCGCTAGTTGCTCGCTCATCACAGGACAAGCAAACCCTTTATAATTTTGCTAACAGCGAGAATTACAAGCCAGCTGGTATTTTAGCAGTAACGGTAAGAGTTATTTGCATATTATGTGATCTTAGCAACATAATCTCTCTCTCTCACTCTATCTATCTATCTATCTATCTATCTATCTATCTATCTATCTATCTATCTATCTGTCTATCTATCTATCTATCTATCTATCTATCTATCTATCTATCTATCTATCTATCTGAGAGGTCTTGGTATCCAGAAGACCCAAAAGGCAGGTAAGGCTATGTAAGGTATACAGAAGGACCGCTGTTAGACTCCTGTTAGACCACTGTTACACTTAGACCAGCTAAAAACAAGATCCAAATCTTAAAATTACACCTATCATCTTAAAATATCTGGAAGGTGCCACATTCAATAATGGTTTCTGATGTAGGTACAGCGCCATCAGTTTTCGAGGGGAGTGATTAAGTCGATATCACCGATCCCAGTCCTTAAATGGTTGTTTATTTTGCCGAACCCGAAAGGGTCAAAGTCCAAGTTGAACTCGATGGGATTCAAACTCAACGTAAAGAACTAGAACAAATAACGCAAAGAGTTTTTCCGACGTTCAACCAATTCCGCCAGTTCTTCGCCAAGAAAACATTAGAGCAGTGTTTCCCAACCTATTTTCCTTCAGGCCCCACTATTACTTTCCAGAAAAATGAATGCCCCACCGGTGGTTTGAAAAAAAAACAAACTTTATTTTTAATATTTTACCATAATTATTTAATACAAAAAAAAAAATCTACCAGTAACTCTTTTATTAAGTACTGAGTACAAAAATGTACATTATTGACTGAGAAAAAAAAAACTGAATCATTTTAGTGAGAACCTTGTGTCTGGCGACTACAGCAGATTTCGTTGATTCGAGGAGAAAATTTTTGTTAGCATCAGCCGTAGCATTAGAATAGCGTATACTGTAGCAAACAGTCTTCACACGGTATGCCTGGTTGGTGGGATTGGTTTGGCCAGGCCAGGGGTTCTCAACCATTTTTTATACAAGGACCCCTCCGATTATTATTTTATTCTGGTGAACTTCCATTACCATTTGATGTTTAAAAACTAATTTTATAGGATTTTCTCCGAAAATTCCCTTTTTTTTTCAGACGTTAGCTTGTGTAGGTTGAACTGTGTAAAATGTTAGTGAAAGAAACGTAGCTGTTTCTTGCAATACTCAACAATACACATATCCAAACCAAAATCTTTTCAGAGGTCATTAAAATACTATAGATCCTCAATTTACTATTTTGTTGCATGGACCCCAAAAGTTTTATATAGACCCCCAGGGGCCATTTAGACGCCGGTGAGAGCCACTGCGCTAGGCTGAGTATAGTTGTAGTAAGTTTGCTGTGAAAAAAAGATTTTCACAATTCCATGTCTCACAAAAAAAAAAAAAAAATTTGGATCCCACGCCCCACCACCGATGGGGCGTTCGCCCCATTTTGAGATCCATTGCATTAGAGAATGTCATGCTCAACCTTTGTCTTAGCTCTCCTCCTCCCCCTCTCTCCCTCTCTCCCTCTCTCCCTGCTCTAATAATCTGAACACTGAAGTCAATGTTGCTAACACTGTACTGTATCCTTTGCACCCATTTTTTTTCAACGCGAACTTGGGTCCAGCAACGTTGGATATCAGCTAAAAATGTCAAAGACTGGAATGAAGTCTGGAATCCATAATCTTGGTTAATGCTGCCAAGCATTCCTTCCAGCGTGCCAACGATCTTATCAGCGCCCCACCGTAATAATGGTCGCGAATTTTGGAACAAAGACAACAATTTCGTAGGAGGGAGATAGTCGATTAGATCGACCTCAGTGCTGACTGATACTTATTTTATCGACCTCGAAAGGATGAAAATTAGTGATTTATCCTAGTTACTGTCATCCTGAGCCTACTGAACCCGCTGTGCGTGCTGTGCCTGCTGTACCTGGGACTCCTCGTGTAAGGTAGAGTAGCCACTACCCACTCATTAATCTAGTCATTCTAGATTCTTTTTGCATTTCAAAATACAAGATAGTCACGGCTGGAAATCCCTTAGATCATAGATCCTGCTGAATAAAGTTTGAGTGACTTGGAGTGGATGGGAATTAAGCTACAGCAACTAATATACACAGTCACTAATACATATATTTTTTAGTCACTAATATATATTTTTTTATTGCAAAGAAAGCTTCAACTCAGTCATGGACAACTAGCGGTCCGCAGGACTTTCTGAATAGCAGTGCCGGCCCGCCTAATGACAAGTTATATCTCATGCGGCCCGCTTCTTGAAAAAAAAGGTTTGCCCGTGCCTGCTACTCTTTCTCTCTCTCACTCTCCCCCTTTCCTCCTCCTCTAGTAACCCCTCCCCTCCAGCCCTCCTTCTCTTCCCCTCCCCTTCAGCCCCTCCCCTTCAGCCCCTCCCCTTCAGCCTTCCCCTCCCGTCCCCTCCCCCTCTCCTCAGTTCCCCTCCCCTTCAGTCCCTCCCCTTCAGCCCCTCCCCTTCAGCCCCTCCCCTTCAGCCCCTCCCTTCAGCTCCCTTCATTCTCCCTTCCCCTCTTTCTCCTCCACCTCCACTCCTCCTCCACCTCCACTCCTCCTCCACCTCCACTCCTCCTCCACCTCCACTCCTCCTCCATCTCCACTCCTCCTCCACTCCTCCTCCACCTCCACCTCCACCTCCACTCCTCCTCCACCTCCACTCCTCCTTCACCTCCACTCCTCCTCCACCTCCACCTCCACTCCTCCTCCACTCCTCCTCCACCTCCACCTCCACTCCTCCTCCACTCCTCCTCCACCTCCACCTCCACCTCCACCTCCACCTCCACCTCCACTCCTTCTCCCCCCCACTCCACCTCCACCTCCACCCCCACCCCCACCCCCACCCCCACTCCTCCTCCACCTCCACCTCCACTCCTCCTCCACTCCTCCTCCACTCCTCCTCCACTCCTCCTCCACCTCCACCTCCACCTCCACTCCTCCCCCACCTCCACTCCTCCCCCACCTCCACCCCCCATCTCCACTCCTCCACATTCCCCTCTTCCTCTTTCTCCTTCCCTTCCTCCCTCTCTGTCACTCCCTGCCTTTGTGGTTAATCGCAGAAACTTCAAAAATCTGGTTTGACGATATAAATAACAGAATTTACAGAATTTACAAAACTTTTGTCAACATCTGAGGAAATTTCAGAGCTTAGAAGAAATGGAAAATACACAAGCTCACACATACACACGCATACACACACATACACACGTACG
>NC_142931.1:110192561-110212561 GCF_046866305.1 Octopus bimaculoides
GAGGGGGATAGTCGGTTACATTGACCACAGTATTCAAATGGTACTCATTTTATCGACTCCGAAAGGATGAAAGGCAAAGTCAACCTCGGCAGAATTTGAACTCAGAACGTAAAGATGGACGAAATACCACTCAGCATTTCATGCAGCGTGCTAACGATTCGGCCAGCTAGTCGCCTTCGCCGCATTAATAGTAATAACAATTATTACCTCAAATTTTGACGTAAGGCCAGCAATTTTAGGGGAGGCGACAAATCGCTTACATCGATTTTCGATACTTGACTGGTGCTTTATTTTATCAATCACTAAAAGATGAAAGGCAAAGTTGACTTCGTCCGGATTTGAATTCAGAATGTAAAGAACCGGGAGAAAATGCCGCTCAGCAAGTTATCCGATATCCTAACGATTCTACCAATGTTTTAATTTACTTCCTCCTTATATCTTAACCGACTAATGATACATCAAACTTAGAAAAAATAGCTTGTTTTTATTAATATTTTTACTTAGTGTCTGAATATACACGAACAACAACGCAGCTACGAAGTCGATAATTAAAGAGTTTGTACAAAATTACTTGCATGGTTTGGATAAAAGAGAGAGATATAAAATCGTTAATCTTATGTCTATGTTTATCAGAAGGTTGTAAGATGTAACGTTCTTTTCTTTATTGCAATGTGCCACCTCCCCCACTACAGTTCATCCGTCGCCCTTGTGGCCAGTTAAGAAAACAAAGAAATGATTATTATGAAATTAATATTAAAGGCTGCTTGAGGGTTGCGAGCAGGCAGAGTCGTTAACGCGTCAGACAAAATGCGTCGCGGCATTGCTTCCGGGTTTTCCGCTCCATGTTCAAATTACACCTTCTGTGGTCGACAAAATAAGTACCAATTGAACACTGGGATCGATGTAATCGACGTACCCCCAACCCTGAAATTGCTGGTCTTGTGCCAAAATTGGAAACGAATAGTAAAGGTGGCTGGATAAGATGGCCGAAACCTTAGTACGATAGACAAAATGTGCAGCGGCGTTTCTTCCGGTTTTACGCTCTGAGTTTAAATTACACAATGATCGACCTTGCGTTTTGTTCTTTTGTGGTTAATAAAATAACTACTAGTTGAACACTGGAAACGATGTAATCGACTAACCCCTAATCCCCAAATTTCTACCCTTGTCCCCATAAGAGAAAGAAATATAGGTTTCAAATTTTGGCACAAGACCAGCTAGTTCGAGAGAGTAAGTAAGTCGATTACATCGACCCAAGTGCTCGACTGGTACTTACTTAATTGATCCCCGAAAGAGATGAAAGGCAAAGTCGACCTCGGCGGAATTTGAACTCAGAATGTAAAGACAGACGTTTACCGGCGAGCTAACCATTCTGCCAAGTTCGCCGCCTTATAATAGAAAGAAATATTGGTTACAGATTTTGGCACAAGGCCAGCAGCCTTGGGGCGGAGCTAAGTCGATTAAATCGACCCCAGTATTCAACTGGTACTTATTTTATGGCCCCTGAGTGGATGAAAGGCTCAGTTGACCTTGGTGGAATTTGAATTCAGAACGTGAAGACGGACGAAATACTGCTAAGCATTTTGCCCGGTGTGCTAATGATTCTGCCATTTCGCTGCCTTATAGTAGAAAGAAATATTAAAGGTGAATTGGTACAGTAAGAAGAAAAATGAAAGTCTAGACAAAATGCTTTTGCTGTTCTGAGTTCATATCCCATCGAGATCATCTTAAATTTTCAACCTGCAAGGAAGATAAAATATAGCACCAGCAAGTACTGAGATCGATAGCTATAGCCACACTCAACTTCGAGGCCTTGCGCTTTTGTAAGAAATCAATAATGATAATAATGAGTTCAAATTTTGGCACAAGATCAGTGACTGCCTGGGAGGGATAAGTCGATTAGCTCGACCCCAGTGCTCAACAGGTACTTATTTCATCGAACCCGAAACGTTGAAAGACAAATTCGACCTCGGCAGAATTTGAACTCAGAACGTAAAGAAAGACGAAACGCCGTTAAGCATTTTGCCTAGCGTGCCAACTCGCCGCCTTATCTTGATCCTCAATATTAGAAACTAGAAAGGCAGAATCGTTAGCACGCCAGGCAAAATGTTTAGCGACATTTCGACTGTTTGTACGTTCTGAGTTCAAATATGTCAAGGTCGACATTGCCTTTCATCCTTTGGGGGTCGATGAAATAAGTACCAGTTGAACAGTGCGGTAGATGTAATCGACATAACTCCTCTCCTCGACCTTGCTGGCCTTGTACCAAAATTTGAAACCGCTATTAGAAACTGAAGTGAAGGCGGTGAGCTGGCAGAATCGTTAGCACGCCGGGCGAAATGCTTAACGGTATTTTGTCTGCCGTTACGTTGTGAGTTCAAATTCTGCCGAGGTCCACTTTGCCTTTCATCCTTTCGGGGTCGATAAATTAAGTACCAGTTACGCACTGGGGTCGATGTAATCGACTTAATCCCTTTGTCTGTCCTTGTTTGTCCCCTCTATGTTTAGCCCCTTGTGGGCAATAAAGAAATAAGAATCGTTAGCACGCCGATCAAACTGCTTAGCGACATTTCGTCAGTCTTTACGGTCTGAATTCAAATTCCGCTGAGGTAGATTTGCCTTTTATCATTTCGGGGTCGATAAAATAAGTACTGTGGTTGATGTGATCGACTTACCCCCTCGCTCGAACTTGCTGGCCTTGTACGAAAATTTGAAACCAGTATTAGAAACTAGAGGTCCACTTTGCCCTTCATCTTGTTGAGATCTATAAAATAAAGTACCAATAAATTGGTACTCTTTTACTATTTTACTTGTTTCAGTCATTTGACTGTGGCCATGCAGGAGCACCGCCTTTAGTCGAGCAAATCGACCCCAGGACTTATTCTTTGTAAGCCTAGTACTTATTCTATCGGTCTCTTTAGCCGAACCGCGAAGTTACGGGGACGTAAACACAACAGCATCGGTTGTCAAGCGATGTTGGGGGGACACACACACACACACACACACACACACACACACACACACACACACACACACACACACACACACACACACACACACACACACATATATATAGGAGAATTTACGAAAAAAAACAACAGACGAAGACAGGTGGTGTAAACAACAAATGGATGTATTAGTTTAACGCTCGGGAATAGAGAAAGTCTTTGACGTTTCGAGCCTACGCTCTTCAACTGAAAGGAACACAGAAAGAAATAAGGAGAGAAACAAGGAGAAAAAAAAAATAAATGTAGTGGTCAGCGATCTATCATGGCGTATATACATATAAACGACGGGCTTCTTTCAGTTTCCGTCTACCAAATCCACTCACAAGGCTTTGGTCGGCCCGAGGCTATAGTAGAAGACACTTGCCCAAGGTGTCACGCAGTGGGACTGAACCCGGAACCATGTGGTTGGTAAGCCAGCTACTTACCACACAGCCACTCCTACCTTTATTTTTTTTCTTTAGATTGTTTTCCCCCTTGTTCATCGTTTGTGACATCTTAATTTTTTTTTCATTCTGATACACTGCCATCATCCTTGATAACCTAGATTTCGTTTTACTAAATTCTTTGCACGACTTTCTGATTCCCGTTGTTTTACTGTTTCATGTCTGATATCCTTCATATTTATTCTCCACCTGTTACTAACAATCAACATTCTGGTTCTCTCTACGCCCTCTTTCTCTCTTTACGCCTATCCCTCTATTTCTCAATCTACTTTCTCTCTTACTTTCCTCCCAACTCTCTTTTTCACATACAATCAACTCTTCATTTTGTTAGAGAGACTAATACTAATTGATATCTTTCTTTACATATATGCAGACATATATACATTTCAACCTCCCGCCCCCACACGAAAGGGTGCTGAAAAGTTCCCGGCTTTGAGTAAAAGAAAATACAGGAGGATCAGTCAATTATGATTTTCTTCAACATATTCCACACACTCATTGGAGCAGTCCTGTTTTACTAAGCTCTGTAAAAGAACTTGGAAGGTTAGGCCTCCAGCCTGGATTTTCGCGATACTCTTAAAGCCAGCAACTTTTCAGTTACCTCCGTATATATATATATATATATATATATATATATATATATATGCATATAATTTCTCTCCCTCCCTCTCTCTCTCTCTCTCTCTCTCTCTCTCTCTCTCTCTCTCTAAACATACATACATACATATAATCATGCAAACACACACACACACACACACACATACACACACACAATTCTTTTTTGGGAACAGTGGATCTCAAAGCATATCACAATAATGTATAAATGATACCGTGTAAATATTGGATTGTAAAACCTTTTGGCTAGAAAAAAAAAATCAAAGGCTACCCGTGGGACTCGAACCCGAAACAAATGAAGGCATGACAGGCATTTTACCATTGGATTAGAAGATTGCTTTGACACGAACCGTGCAGTCAGTAAACAAAAACTTGTATGAGTGTTCACAAGCCAATAATTAATGATCAAGGGAGACTATTCCAATAAAATCAATTGATTGAATTTTAATGGAATAAAAATGGGATACACCGAATACCGCGTTACTCGCCTTCATTGAGATCCTCTCACACCGGCGCTTAGTTCATAAAAGCACACATATAGATTGTAGCAGACGGAAATCGTCATGGGATACAGAAACTTCTATATCACGTGATTTCATATTATATATATTGACATTATATATATATACATATTATATATATATCAGGGGCATGCGGTGATCTTTCTGGTTGGGGAAGCAGTGATCAAAATTCCCTGTCACAGATATTTAAATCAAATTCTTTTCTACTGTAGGCACAAGACCCAAAAGTTTTGGGGTGGGAGGCCAGTCGATTAGATCGATCCAGTGCGCAACTGGTACTTCATTTATCGACCCCCGAAAGGATGAAAGGCGAAGTCGACCTCGAAAGAATTTGAACTCAGAACGTTAAGACAGACGAAATGCCCCTAAGCATTTTGCCCGGAGTGCTAACAATTCTGCCAGCTCGCCGCCCTAACCAGTCTCTAACAAAGATATTTAACTGTGGTTGAAAGCTACAAATTAAAATGCTTTCTAGTATACGTATGCATAGCATTTTTTGCTATCCTTGAAAAGCAAAGATACTGACACCAAAATTCAGAATGTGAATATTACATATCAAAATGCTACAATACATTTACTTACGTCGGCACTCGATTCCAAAAGAAATAGAGTACAATTAAAATCGACCAGGAATTTTATTTGTTATGTATGATATTGAGATTTATAAGTACAGTGACTCACGATTTTCGGAGGTTCAAAGATGGAATGCATTTAACTTGTTAATTTGTTCTATATACAAATTACGGCAACCTCCACCTCATTTTTACAAGTTGATAAACGTTTCAACAAGAAACACACGGTGTGTACCGATTGAAACCATGAAGATAACTCAAAAACGAATGATAAGATATTAACTATATGAAGATAGCATTACCATCTGCCTAATTTTTCGAGCGCCATGTCAACTGTCGTGTAAAATATGAATGGTTTTCGTATTTCATTTTGCCCATCTCTGGCTGAAGCTTAACATGCGAAATCAGCTAGGAATAAAGAGTTATTTCCCTTGCTTAAAAGAGTTTGCTCCCTTCAATTAAAATCCGCTTTCGGTTTTAGTTTTGGATTGCGGTAGATATTAGATTATTTAGAATAATATATATTGCATATATATATAATTCTTTTATTCTATAACTCGTTTCAGTCATTTAACTGCGGCCATGCTAGAGCATCGCCTTAAGGGGTTTTAGTCGAAGAAGTCGACCCCAGGACTTATTCTTTGTAAGCTTAGTACTTATTCTCTTTGGCCGAACCGCTAAGTTACTGGGAGATAAACGTATCAGCATCGGTTGTCAAGTGATGGCGGGGGTGGGGGGTGGGGAAGGACAAACACACATAAACACACACACACACACACACACACACACACGACTAGCTTCTTTCAGTTTCCGTCTATTAAATCCACTCACAAAGGCCCGACGCTATAGTAGAGGTCACTTGCCCAAGGTGCCACACAGTGGGACTGAACTCGAAGCCTTGTGGTTGGGAAGCAAGCTGCTTATCACACAGCTACGCATGCATCACTATAGATACATACATACATACATACATACATACATATATATATATATATATACATATATATAAAAAGTATGGTATTATCCATAGTTTCAAAATAAGGTGATTACACACACACACACACACACACACACACACACACACACATGTAATATGCATACACACATACACACACATATATACATATATACATATATATATATGTATATATATATATATATATATATATATATATATATATATATATATATATATATATATATATATATACAAACATACATATACACAAACATGACAGAAGTAGATAGACACCCTTATAATCGTTAAAATTTATTTAAATCTGGAATTATACATTCAAATTATTTTATTATTATAACGTGAATATCTAACATTTTGTAGACACGCACGTTGCATTTTTTAATGCAAGGACCCCATTTAGACATGCTACTGATCAGATGACCAATATTCTCTCTGGAATTTCTTGCCAAGTTTCATGCAGTAATCTCAAAAGATCTGGCTTTGAGGATGCTTTCTTGTTTTTTCTTTTACGAAGTTTCTGTCCATTATACCCCATAGGTGTTCAATAAGGTTCATATCTGGTGACTGGTTTGGCTATGGAATCTTTTTAATGCCGTTCCCTTCCATCCAATCTTGGGTCTTTTTAGTCGTATGACAAGGTGCCCCATCTTCCATAAATAAAGAGTCTTCTTTACTCATTTCACCACTGGAAAAGATTGGAAGGAGTCCTTTCTGAAATATGGACGCATATATATCTTAGTTTATGTTTTCCTCACACTCTACCAGCTCTGATCGACCATTGCTCCAAATTGTTCCCCAGACCATCACAGAACACCTGCCGTGTTTCATTGTTGGCTGCAATCTTTTCACGTCAAATTTTTGATCACAGATTCTCCAGACCCCAAACTTGACCACTGTCGGAAAATACAGCAAAATCTGTACTCATAAGAGAATATGACAGTGTTCCAAAATGCTAGCGGCCTCTCCACCATCTCATTGGCCCAATATTTTCTCCGCTTGATATTGGCTGGTCGAAGAAGTAGCTTCACTCTTGATACTCTGCACTAGTAGCCAGGTTTGTGGAGACACCTGACAGCTGTTCTGGGATAGATATCAACTTGTTCTGCTATGTCAGAAGCATTGCTACGAGGATTATCCTCCACACTTCTCTTAAGAAAACGAAGGGTCCTGTCAGAGGGCCTTGGTCGACCTGGGCGAGGTGATGTGGACTCTTTCCTCTTTCTTGTGAATTTCAGAATTAACTGTAGAAAGCGGGATCCCAAGGTCTTCTACGATTTTACGCTAAGTCTACCTTCAGATTGACCCACAATACAGCATCTTTGAAATTCGAACAGTTCCAAAACTTCCTTTTTGTGCGTGGCATGATTAAACAGACACATATTGAACTCGAAAAATAAAAATGTTAATTAATAAAAAAAAAAAAATGAACCTTTTGAAGTTAAAATAAACATAAAGCGATGTTTTATGGGGCGTCTATTTACTTCTGTCATATATATATATATAATATATATTTGCCAATTAAATGTGGCGGTCCTATAGAGGACGGCGCTACTGTTGCTTTAACCTTAGGCAGACATCCGCTCCAGCTGGCCAACGACATACATTCTGTGTCCAATTGATATTTGCAATCTCTAGCCTTACGTGACATACACAGACCCGAATTTCTGGGTGGTTACCCGTCTTCAGTGTGTGTTAATCACTGGCTCGTGATGAAGAACTCATTCCACTCGTAAAATACTATATCATTTTTCGAGCGACACATTGTAGCTGATCTCGTAATATATATATATACACACACACACACACACACACACACACACACACACACACACACACACACACACACACACACACACACACACACACACACACACACACATATCTATATATACCTACATATATATACATATACCTATACATACATATATACATACATACACACATACATACATGGTGGCCGGCTACTCGTGACCGAGGTACACCATTGCTGACCTTCAGATGAGCAGAGGTCAGCAATGCCTGTGCAGAGTTTTAGGTCCAATAAGGCTTGCACGACACCTCATAGGCCCTATCCACTTTAATGGCATTACCCAGAGACAAGCCAGAGCGAGTTGTCTGGTGCCAACATGAGTCGCACGCTCAGGAATGTGGGAGCGCCGTGATCTCTAGCACAAACTAAAGATCCCCAAAATGTCCAATGCCATTCCCTGCATATCTGGTTTTATATCAGCGTGACCTTCTTCTAGAGACATACTTCAACAGAAGCTGAGAGATGCCTCACTTCCAGTGGTCTTCTAGCACACCGGGCACCATCCGGAATTTCAACGTACCCATGCTACTGCTAGATAGCCGTTGAGCCTGCACTAGGTTCATCTGGCCTTTCAACAAGTCTTGTTTTTAATCCTGCTGGATTTCTAGCAACCCTCCTCACCAGGGTAGTCAAGTAGGGGTGCCGGTTTAGTCGCCGACAACCCGACCATGCAACAGGTTGTACTGGTTTCCATGTTACCAGTAGCACTTTTGAGAACCTCGTAGGTGACTTGACATAACATACCTGTCATACATACATACATACATACATACATACATACATGATGGCTGCCACCTCGTTATCAAGTATGGCCATTGCACGAAGCTTAACTTAACGGTGCTGTGATCGAATGTGACTTTTTAACCCAACCAAAGATCTACAATGTCCTGCACAGAGTTGGCATCCAAAACCTTTACTAGCAATAGCTGGCTGTTGTTGTAATTGGGCTCCATGTACCTTTGCGTGTCGTTTAAGTCCTCCTGCTGAATCACACTCCCTTCCACATGCCCGACAGACATGATTAGTATGGTGTGTAGCATCATCACCAGCGGCCTGGTAGTCAATCATCGATCTTGCTTTATGACTACGAAGATGACTCATAAGCCCAGCTTTACTGAGGCACGGTCTTGCACAGACACTGCATGTCAGTGTCATAGAAAGACCCTTACCATCTGGAAGTGCAACAACAATGCCCTTCCTGACATCCCTCCTTAATTTCTCATGTGCAATTCGTGATTTCTCAAAAGTAGTTGTTCCCTCATGCACAATCCTTCTCCACCTGCCACGGTCAGTAGCTATGCCTTCTCATGTGATAGGAGAGATAACAGCATAAAAAAGAAAGAAATGAATAAATACTAAAAGCGTGAGTACCTAAAAAATGCTCATGTAAGAGTCTTCCAAAATGCAATATATGTTTCGAAAGCCTTACGAGTAGATTTAGTGGAGGGAAACTGGAAAAAAGCCCGTGATATATATATATATATATATATATATATATATATATATAATTATTACAATTAAAAGGGAAAAGGAAGAAGGGTAAAGGGTGAAGCAACTGTTGCTGACCCCTTAATTATGTTTATATATATATATATATATATATATATATATATATATATATATATATATATATATGTATATATATATGGGGAAAGTAAGAAGAAAAGAAAGCGAAAATGCACATTGAATATAAAAAAAAATAATGTTTTTTTTTTTTTAATGAAAAGTAGCGATAAATAAATACAATTAGATGAACCGAGGTAGAATTAAGAGGAATTAAATTCATTATTTTGAATTCTTAAAGAGATTCGAAGTCAAACCGGTGTCGTCATAGCTGTTCACTGGCTTTGAATACGCACCGATTATCAAACAGTCTTCTGGTAGACCCGACACCGTTTCATAGTCGGTGCGCATTCAGTTCCTCTTAATTCTACCTCAGTTCATCAAATTGTATTCATTTATCGCTACTTTTCATTTAAAAAAACCCTTTATTTTTTTTGATATTCAATGTGCATTTTCGCTTTTTTTCTTCTTACTTTTCCTATACCTCTTCCACGTGTAGTTTCTATTTTCTTTTTGAAACATATTTCTATTATATATATATATATATATATATATATATATATATATATATATATATATATATATATATGTATGTATGTATGTATGTATGTATGTATTTATGTATGTATGTATGTATGTATGTTTGTGTGTGTGTTTTCCCCACCACCGCTGGACAAACGGTGTTGATTTGTTTACGTTCCAGTAACTTGGCTGTTCGGCAAAAGAGACAGATAAAATAAGTACTTGGCTTTAAAAATGCCCTGGGGCCAATTTGTTCTTCTAAACCCTTCAAGAGGATGCTTCTGCATGGCCGCCGTCCAATGACCGAAACAAGTAAAAGATAAACTTTATGATTTGAAATGAAATGTTTTTCAGCATTTTGTATCTTTCTTCTTTTATCTTTTACTTGTTTCAGTCATTTGACTGCGGCCATGCTGGAGCACCGCCTTGAATCTTTTCGACCCCACTACTTTTTTAAGCCTGGTACTTATTCTATCAATCTGTTTTGTCAAACCGCTAAGTTACGGAGACACAAATACAACATCCCATTTATCAAGCAGTGGTGGGGGAGCAAACACACACGCACACACGCACACACATGCACACACACACATATACACATACACACGACGGGCTTCTTTTAGTTTCTCTGTATCAAATCCACTTACAAGGCTTTGGTCGGCCCGAGGCTATAGTAGAAGACACTTACGCAAGAAGTTACGCAGTGGGACTGAACCTGGAACCATGCGGTTGGGAAGCGAGCTTCTTACCACACAACCACAGAGTAATTCTTTTTACTCTAGGCAAAAGGCACGAACATTTTTTGGTGGAGGTAGCCAGTCGATTAGGTCGATCCCAGTACGCAACTGGTACTTAATTTATTGACCCCGAAAAAATGAAAGGCAAAATCGACCTCGGCGGAATTTGAACACAGAACGTAAAAACAGGCGAAATACCGCTAAGCATTTCGGCAGACGTGCTAACGTTTCTTATTTTTTTATTGCCCACAACGGGCTAAACATAGAGGGGACAAACAAGGATAGACAAACGGATTAAGTCGATTATATCGACCCTAGTGCGTAACTGGTACTTATTTAATCGACCCCGAAAGGATGAGAGGCAAAGTCGACTTCGGCGGAATTTGAACTCTGAACACAACGGCAGACGAAATACCGCTAAGCGTTTCTGCCAGCTCGCCGCCTAACACAGCTACAGAGTAATTATAATATCCATGATATTCATTATTGGCAACTTTAGCAAACACAGAGTCACTGAGGCACCAGAACACTCAACTAAATTTCTATTCTTTTTATTATTTCTTAGTTAAGATAGTCAACACCACAAAGAGACATTATTCCTGTCATTCCAATGGAATCAATCAAACTAAGTGCCAGACGTGCACTGATATCAATTATATCGATTATACTCCACTTCTAAAAACATTTAGTGGAGGTGTGAGACCTAGTGGTCAGGGTGTTGGACTGTGGTTTCAATTCCTGGACCGGGCGACGCATTGTGTTCTTAAGCAAAACACTTCATTTCACGTTGCTCCAGTCCACTAAACTGGCGAAAATGAGTAACCCTGCGACGGACCGGCGTCCAGTCCAGTGGGCTAGATAAATATACGTCACGGAAACCGGGAAACCAGTCCTTGTGAGTCCACAGGGCTCGAGAAGGATGATTTATCCTTATCCTTATCAAAAAACAGTAAATATCAGATGGAGAACTGATATAATTGTTAACGTATCAGACGAACCACCAGCGGCATTTTGTTGCAGCACTTTACGTTAGAGTTCAATTCTAGTCAACGTCATCTTCATCTTTCATCTTTCTAGGGGTCAATATAAATAAAGCACTTGTCAAATACCGAATCGGTTTAATAGTCCTGTAAGGTACTCTACAACCTAACTACAGATATGCTACAGACCATGCTGACAGAACTGGACATCCATATAGCTCAGCAGTAGACCTTAAAATGGACTACATGAGAACGAAATACGTGCGGTCCGAAGACGTAGCACAAAGCCGAATAGAGATGGGAAGCAATGAAATTGAAGAGATAGTGAAGTACGTCTACTTGAGGTACAAAGAGAATATATACTGAGACATGCACGCAGAAATCTCTTGGAGAATAAGGTCAGGATGGAAGGCATTTGCTTGAATAAAGCATGTACAGAAAGCAAAGCTGGACGAGATCTTACGTGACAGTCTCTTCAATAGCTGCGTTGTTATACGCAAGTGAGACGTGAGTTATTACGAAGAGAAAAGAATGCTGTTGGCACTCCGTCGCTTACGACGTCGAGGGTTCCAGTTGATCCGATCAACGGAACAGCCTGCTCGTGAAATTAACGTGCAAGTGGCTGAGCACTCCACAGACACGTGTACCCATAACATAGTTCTCGGGGATATTCAGCGTGACACAGTGTGACAAGGCTGACCCTTTGAATTACAGGCACAACAGAAACAGGTAGTAAGAGTGAGAGAAAGTTGTGGTGAAAGAGTACAGCAGGGTTCGCCACCATCCCCTGCCGGAGCCTCATGGAGCTTTAGGAGATCAGCTACAATGTGTCGCTCAATAAACACTTACAACGCCCGGTTTGGGAATCGAAACTGCGATCCTATGACCGCGAGTCCGCTGCCCTAACCACTGGGCCATTGCGCCTCCACTACGAAGAGAAAAGAATATCAGTTGGCTAAAACGCAAAGATCCATGGAAAGATACTTGCTGGGAATGTTATTGGAAGAGCATATCCGAAATGGAACAATTTGAGAATGGGGCAGAGTGAACAGCGTAACTGCAGAATACTGACAATACAAGTTCTGCTGGGACGGACATGTCGCAAGTTCCACAGACAACACGTAGGTCCATGCAGTTGCCGGGTAGCATCCAAGAAAATGAAAAAAGCCATTCAGAAGGTCTCCATGACGATGTGAAGACGATTTAGTTTATCGATTTAAGCCAAGGTAGAAAAGAAGGGTGCAATCCAGAAAGAATTGGAAGCACATTGTCACTAGCGGTATATAAAAGCGTACAATAGGTTGGTCAATATAAGTGATACAGGTGAGGTGAATTTAAAAAAATAAAAAAATAATAATAAATGTGCCCTTTTAAAGCCTAGCCAGGCTCATGGGCCCGGTTTTCCGGTTTTAATAGCTTATGTATTGCCCAGCTGGACGGACGCCAGTCCATCGCAGCGTTAGTCATTTTCGCCAGCTGAGTGGACTGGAGCAGTGTGAAATAAAGTGTTTTGCCCAAGAACACAACGCATCGCCCGCTCCAGGAATCGAAACTACAATCTTACGATCACGGTGCTGACACCCTAACCACTAAGCCACGCGCGTCCACGAATTTAATTATAACAGAAGACAAATCAATAGCGATTGAATTAATAAATTTATTTGATTGAAACACTGCTGCTAAGAATGGTATATTATCTTTTATCTTTTGTTTTAGTCATTTGACTGCGGCCCCGCTATAGCACAACCTTGAAGTATTTAGCCGAACAAATGCCCCCTAGACTTATCCTTTTTAAATCTGGAAATTTTTCTGCCGATTTTTTTTTGCCGGGTTGCTAAGTTATGGGGACGTAAACATACCAACACCAGTTGTCAAGCGGTGGTGGTGAGGACAATCAAAAACATAAAGGCGCTCACACACACACACACACACACACACACACACACACACACACACACACACACACACACACACACACACACACACATATACGGCAGGCTTCCGTACAGTTTTCGTCTACCAATTCACTTACAAGGCATTGGACAGCCCGAAGTTATACTAATAAAAAGCAATTGCTCAAAATGTTGCGTAGTGGGACTGAACCCGAAACAACATGATTGGAAAGTGAGCTTCTTAAATATATAACAATGCCTGCGCCTATTGATCTGCTTCTTATAACTTTAACATATAATTAAAATATCTGACTAATTACTTTGAATAAAGAAAATTCTATCTTTATGGTTTATTTTGTACGTTTATTTTTGTAATTCTTAATTGATTTACAACTCATAAAACAAGAAATTCTAATAATAATTCTTTTTTTTGAGCTATAACTTTGGGGATAGTCTACATTTCCTGTTCTGCGGTATGATAGTTTGAAGAAAAGATATCTGCTTGCTCTAACGCCTGAGCGCTCAACATAAAGCTAACTATGAGAGAAACATGGATCTGTCAGTTCAACTTCAGAAACCTCGTAGGACTCACTGAGCCTTGTTAAAGATCAAAGACAAAAACAATGTCACTAGAAACTGAAGGCTCTTGAAATGAAAATGAAATTTCTGATAGGATGAGAGCAATGTGCAAAACGGAAATAACGCTCTTGCCACAACCAATCATAATGGTGGTTTCCATCACAAAGGACATAAAAACCTTGACAGTTAGTCTTGTACTTTTTACATAGTTATACTGCATCTAAATTTTTTCTGGCAACAAAATGGGTGTCCTAGTTTCAGTTCTAGACTGGGAAGAGGGAGAGAAAGGACACCAATGTGTTACAGAGAATGAAGAAAATTCAATGTGGATAGTTAACAGCATCGTTATCGTCAACCACAGTGAGAACTGACTTATGCAATCCGAATTGGCTTGGCGCTTGATATTGGCTTGGCGCTTGGTATTTATAGTCCGCACAGTATAGTTTATAAGATCTACAAAGCCACATCCAGAAAACAGTTCCTGGCTTTCTGTGAAAGGGTAGGCTTCTGTGACAGGCTGGGATAAAATTTCAAAAGCATTTCATGAAATGTGTTTTTGCTGTCATTGCAAATACACTGAGTATGTCTCTAAGAAATCAATTCCAGCTTGACAAAGTGTTGCACACATCACCAAATGTATCATTTGCTGATTAAGTATCATTAAATATAAGAACGGTAGTTCTTAGGGAGCAATGAACGATGGATTCAGTGTTCGTAGCTGATGAAGGGTAACGACGCAAAAACGCATTCATCCAACGATTTGATGACGTCAACCAGAGCCCAATGATGTATTTTCATACACATTGTCTATGAGGAGAATTTTTTTCCCGAGACTATTTTCTCAGCGAAAGTTCTTCCACGTCCGAATGTATTCGAACGTGTTAAATATGATTGCACACCAGTATATTTCATTCATCACTGCTTCGTGCACTACTTGAAAAAAGCTTTGCACATAATAACAAATGTACTATTTGCTATTTAAATAAAAGAACGTCCGTTCTTAGTGGGCTTTGAACAACAGATTCGATGTCCGTAGCCGACGAAGCGTAAAGACACTGTAACGCATGCATTCCTATGTCACCTGATGACGTCTTTTTTTAAAATATTATTATTCCAGTAGTGTGTTTCCACACATATTGTCTATAAAGTAGAATTTTGTCCCGAGACAGTTTTCGCAGCGAAAGACTTCCCACTTTTACATGTACACGAACATATATATATAACTGTACACAACTATATAGGCAATTCGTATTACTCAGCTATTTAATACATTTATGAGTCGAATGTCCTTTCCGTCGTTTAGAACTTTTGATAGCATTAGATATTTGATTGTGTGTCTGCATGATTAGTGTTGGTTCTATCATTTTGTAAATCAGAATTTCAATAAATAAGAGCAAATATATAAATTTAAAAGATGTGTGATTTTAAAATAGACACTCTCTACATATTACAGTTGACATTTCACTAAATGAAATAAACGCAGATGTATTAATTTGAAAGATGTGTAATTTTTACATAGACACTTCCTACATATTATAGTTGATGTTTCGTGGATGTAAATTTATCGGAAATAGTTCAAATCGTATCACTGTTGGAAGGTCTACTGCTCTGTCAAGATGTCGTCCTGAACCTAGTAAAAAGTTAAGTTTTGTCGACCGTCTGTGAAACGTTATCAAAAGCTACAGAATTCAATCAGCTTTCTTGTAGATAAACTCCATCTGGACACACGCACACACACACACACGTACACACGCACACACACACACACGTACACGCGCACGCACGCACGCACGCACGCACACACACGCACGCACACACACACACACACACGCACGCACGCACGCACGCACACACACACACACACACACACACACACACACACACACACACACACACACACACACACACACACACACACACACACTTTGGTGTTTTCATCCGATAGTTATTGCAGGCAGATATATGCTGTTGAATGCAGCTTCTGATAACTTTTACTTTCTTTCTTTCTTTCTTTCTTTCTTTCTTTCTTTCTTTCTTTCTTTCTTTCTTTCTTTCTTTCTTTCTTTCTTTCTTTCTTTCTATTTGTATGTATGTATGTATGTATGTATGTATCCATATTCTTTTTCATGAGATATGCACTTAAACTTCTCACCTGATAACTGTTATCTGCAAGTATTCAGGCTGGACTTTTCTGATAAATATTAAGTCCTAGTATTTTTCGTTAATATTTCGACATTACCCTGTTTCAGTCTCACAAACTATTCTTATCTCTTTCCAAGTAATTTGTAAATGGCGCGCATTAAAAAAAAAACCACACGATATTCCAAGTAGTCAATACGGACGGTTTCGCAATCGCCATCTACTGAGAAATCTCCCAGGAACTCTGATTAGCTTTTTCATCAATTTCTGCAACAATTGTTGTAATTATGAAGAGATTAAAGAATAAACAAAATACAGAGTAAAAAATAATTAGGAAAACTTCAGTAAATCAATTAAAAAATATAGAAGCAAAAACTTCCTGTTGCAAAAACTATTCTTTCGTAATCTGTAAGCTTGAATTTTATGTTAATTTTTTTCTCTTCAGTATTTCATTGTATATTATAATTTCTTTCGACTTAAGGATTAGGCTTATTTGTTTATCCATCCATCGATAGAGTTGATTAAATTAACTCCAGTATCTTATTGGTAGTTACTCTGTTGTTTCCGAAAGAATGAACTAATAACTTCCGTTGTTGAAAAACATCTAGTCTGGTGGTTATGCCATCTTTGTTATAAATTCACTGAATCCGAAGCCGCTGGAATAATGTTATTTTGTTTGAATAAAAGGCTTCGAAAATTGCTTTGCTACGGAGATTCATCATTTGGAATCGTATATAACTGTCTTTTAAATATAATTCTGAGTTTCAGTGGATGACTTTTGTCCAGAAACGGTTTAACCGTTTCTGGACACAATATATATATATATATATATATATATATATATATATATATATATATATATATATATATATATACATATACGCATATATGTATGTAAGTATGTATGTATGAAGGCATGAGTAAATGAGATTACAAAGGAATAAGCAATTATCTAACGAACTTCATTAGGTAATTGTTTATTCGTTTGTAACCTAATTTTCCTACTACTGCTGTGAACTCAACGAACGCTTCGTTCTGAAACATTGTATATTGAGTTCTACACCAAGTTATTACTATCTCAATGTCTAAGACACACATACACACACAGAGTATATATATAAATATACATATATATACAGGCTTCTTTGTTTCTGGGGTTGTATGTGGATATGTACGGCAGTATTTTCGGGGAATGTGTGTTGCTGTGTTTAACTTTTCTTAAGTTTTCTATGTTAATTTGTGATGCACGTCTGATTCCATCCTCTATGAGTTGAACTGGGTAGTGTCTGTCAATTAGTGTGTTTTTGAGTTCTTGTAGTCTGTAGTCTCTAGTATTTTCTTCTGACACTATTGTGCATATCCTTCTTGCAAGGTTGAAGGGGATGTTTGTCTTGGTGTGTCTTGGGTGGCATGAATCAAATAGTAGATATTGTTTGGCGTCTGTGGTTTTGTAAAATATGTCCGTTTCTATTTTTAGGTTTACTTTTTTAATTATATATATATTTATATTTATATATATATATATATATATATATATATATATATATATATATATATATATATATATATACAGGGTGTCCACAAGGTTTGGGTACATGGAGTAAATAAAATCATAACATAAACAATTAAATATAAGAAATAATTTCTTACAGTGTGTTATTCCCCATGTTCCCAGACTTTGTGAACACCCTGTATATATATATATATATATATATATATATATATATATATATATATATATATATATATATATATATATATATATATATATACACACACACACACATACATATATACAAACATATGTGTGTGTGCGTGTGTGCGTGCGTGTGCGTGTGTATCTGTGTATGTATCGGTTGTCTGCTCGCACACGCTGTCCTTTTCGAAAGTGCGTACGCGGCCTGGCCACGGAGCTTTGCGCGCATCTGGATATCACCGACTGTAATTTCTGTGTGCGTGTACACACATTGCAAACTGAAACACACTGACAGACAAATACTCGCCACACCATAACCAATTCGCACACAGAATTTCAAGACGCCGTACGTTGATGAAAACAACAACGATCCTACAACAATCCTACATCGTTCTGAAGTTGTATACATACATACATACATACATACATACATACATAAATACATACATACATACATATATACATATATCCAGATTACAAGTTCAGGTTTATACCTGTAATTATTGGGGCCCTGGGGTATGTAACACACTGCCTAAAAACTAATCTTGAGAAATTAGGCTTCTCAAAACCAGAAAGGGGAAAGCTAATTCGAAGACTACAGATCCAATCCATCACTGGAACTGTAAAAATCTGTAAAACTTTCCAGAAGTTTATCATTTAAATATATATGAGCATGTCTAGACATGCAACTATATGCATGAGAATACATACATAAGGCAAAACATACAAATCTGCACACCTACCTATCTACCTACCCACATGTAAGAAATTTCTACATATTAACCTACATGTAAGAAATTCCTCGCTCCCTTTCTTTTCTCTTTTGCTGAACAAGTAATGAAATGAGATGAAGAAAAAAAAAATCAAGAATGTCTTCTAAATTATAAACTATGAAGTTTTTCTCGATACGATACACCTAAATTCGTGAAATGTTGAATTTAGCTTAATTTACTTGTCTCAAATTATATCGTGCTGAAGATTCCAAAGGCGGATGAAATAGCGCTCTACATGGTTACCAACAAGTAGATACTTTAAGAACTTTATAATGTGTACGAAAAAATTATAAGTGGATGCTCCATACACCTTTGTTTCTCTTTGCAGCAAATTCCAAAGTTTCAATCTCGACTCAACTTAGTTTAATCTAAAAGAGATTGTCTCCCTCTATAATAGATAACCAACAGGACCACATGACGAGTAGTAAATGTAATTTTTTTCGAAAATTAGTATTCATCATTTTGTATAAGCACCAAGAAATTTGATAGAAGTTAAACGATAATTATTTTATGTGTGGTATATTTCCTAATATTACATATTACTAATGGTAGTAAAAATATATGCAGCGAGAATGTTCAGTAATCAGAGCACTACATTCGATGTCACGATTCGCGAGAATGTTACCCACGTGATAAAAAAAATCTAACTTCGTGTGGAATAGGCTCCAACAACGACTTTTGGTGCGTTTCTTTCTGAGCCTACTCATCAATATAAATTCGGCACACCTTGACTACTTGATAGAGAGAACTTTGGGATGCAGCAAAGAGAACATTGAGACACAGCAGAGATGAGACTGCAGACGGACGGGGAACCGACGCGGACAGCTGCTGACTCGAGATATCGACAACCACAATGAACGATCGGCGACAGCAACACAACGACCAGTAGCTAACTTTTTGACTACCATTACAATCACACCAAGAACAATAACGTTGAAACTCTATCGACATTTTCTTGTTCGATGTAATGACAATATTTGTTTTTTTTTTTGTGTGTATGAAAAGAATAAAATCTTCTTTGTCAGAAATTTCAACAGATTCAGTGTTCTTCTTCGTACATATACTTTCAAAATTTCCTGTAATTTGACAGGTAGCACTCCCGTATATTCAATAATGACAAAACACGGAAATATGTCACATAGAAAAACAATTTCCTATAAATATTGATTTC
>NC_142931.1:110235061-110237561 GCF_046866305.1 Octopus bimaculoides
CATGTATATATATATATAATATACACATATATATATACATACATAATATATATTCGGTAAATGTAATATATATATATATATATATATATATATATATATATATATATATATATACTGCGTGCACGGGGGCAGTCTCACACACACACACACACACACACACATCACATATATATATATACATACATGCATATATGGGTACAGGACATAACAAAAAACGTTAAACAATGAGAAACGAAAACATATAGACATGTATATATATATATATATATATATATATATATATATATATATATATATATATATATATGTATATGTATATATATATATATATACACACGAATCTATGTATACGTGCATAAACACACACACACAAACGCGCGCACGCACACACACACACACACACACACACACACACACACACACACTGTTTGCAAATGCGTGCACTGGAAGCAAAAGAACTTGAAATGAATTCAGGTATATTGAAAATTGTAAACAATAGCATGAGTACATATACATACTCGCGTACCTGCATAATTATATAACATACATACACACCTACAGATGCACACACACACACACACACAGAGACTCGCGCGCGCACCCATATATATATATATACACACATATATACATGCGCAGATATATAAACACACAGAAGCACAATGTAATGTGTATCATCATATTACTGCTGCCGTCTGTCTCGTGTTTATGATGTAAAATAAAAAAGAAATGGACCAGATTTTTTAAAATACGTTTAAAATAGATGCCAATGTATGTATGTATGTATGTATGTATGTATGTATGTATGTATGTATGTATGTGTGTGTGTGCATGTATGTACGTATGTATGCACGCCTGCATCTGTGTATTGATAAATGGATATTTATATATATATATATATATATATATATATATATATATATACACATACATGCGTACATATATATTTATATCTCTATATCTCTATCTCCCTCGAGCCTTCTCTGTGTGTCTCTCTCTCTCTCTCTCTCTCTCTCTCTCTATATATATATATATATATATATATATATACATATATCTATATATATATATGCATAAAAAATCACACACACTTACACTTACACATGAATATATATATATATATATATACATATATATATATATATATATATATATATATATATATATATATATATATATATATATATATATATATACACATACACACATATCTACATATTTGCATACACGGGCACACTTCCATTCTTGTCCACTTACATAAACGAAGCGAAATGCAAATATATTTTTATTTCAAAAGGTAAAAAGGAAGAAATTCTGTTGGAAAAGAAAAGTTCTGTGAATGTGCAATAAGGTGTCAAAGGTCGACTGAACGATGGTTGTCATAAGCACGATATTGTTGCTGAAGAAAATGAGTGTGATTGTGTGTGTATATGTATGTGACTGTGTGCGTGGAGAGAGAGAGAGAGAGAGAGAGAGAGAGAGAGAGAGAGAGAGAGAGAGAGAGAGAGAGAGAGAGAAAGAGTTGTGTACACCGAAGAAGGAAAGGGTGTGGGGAAGAAATAGAAGGGGGTGAAATAGAATACCAAAGCTGGGAATACTAAGTTTCAGAGAACTAAGAAAGGGCGGGACTGAGACGGGAATAAGAAATTTTGTACATTTGTACTCTTTTATTCTTTTACTCTTTTACTTGTTTCAGTCATTTGACTGCGGCCATGCTGGAGCACCGCCTTTTAGTCGAGCAAATCGACCCCAGGACATATTCTTTGGAAGCCTAGTACTTATTCTATCGGTCTCTTTTGCCGAACCGCTAGGTTACGGGGACGTAAACACACCACCATCGGTTGTCAAGCGATGTTAGGGGGACAAACACAGACACACAAACATATACACACACACACATACGGCGAGCTGGCAGAAACGTTAGCACGCCGGGCGAAATGCTTAGCGGTATTTCGTCTGCCGTTACGTTCTGAGTTCAAATTCCGCCGAGGTCGACTTTGCCTTTCATCCTTTCTGAGTCGATAAATTAAGTACCAGTTACGAACTGGGGTCGATGTAATCGACTTAATCCGTTCGTCTGTTCTTGTTTGTTCCCTCTATGTTTAGCCCCTTGTGGGCAATAACGAAATAGGTATTTCGTCTGTCTTTACGTTCTGAGTTCAAATTATGCCGAGGTCGACTTTGCCTTTCATCCTTTCGGGGTCGATAAATCAAGTACCAATTGCGTACTGGGGTCGATCTAATCGACTGGCTCCTTCACCCACAATTTCGGGCCTTGTACCTGGAGTAGAAAAGAATTTCACGAGCAGGCTGTTCCGTTGATTGTATCAGCTAGGATCCTCGTCCTCGCAACCGACGGAGTGCTCCTTTCCTTTATCTATCTATCTATCTATCTATCTATCTATCTATCTATCTATCTATACATACATACATACATACATGCATACATCATTTAATCCTTAATTGTTAGTCCCCAAAAATATTCTTCCGTTCGATGCCC
>NC_142931.1:110242561-110247561 GCF_046866305.1 Octopus bimaculoides
GCAAATATTCTACTCAATATCACAGATTTGCGTGTCAGTTGTTTGACCTTAACCAGTTGAGCATGTCCCAATAATATAGATGATGATATTGATGACGAGGACGAGGAATGATAGCGGTGATGAAGAGGATGATAACCATGGTGACAAGGATGACGATGACGACGATGATGATGATGATGATGATGATGATGATGATGATGATGAGGGTGGTGATGACGCTGATGATAATAAGGATGATACTAACAACGATAGTAATAAAATTAATAATAATGGCTTTAAATTTTTGCACAAGTCTTCAAAATTTGCGACTCTCAACTTCAGTTTCGATGATCTTTTGTTTATTGTATCTTATCGTTACATCCACTGTGTTTTAATGCTTCATTATAATAAGATACTGCTTTACTAAAGGTTTATATACCAGATGAAAAAAGTCAATAACCATTTACTAAAATTTTCTCTAAATTATTTATTGCAGGCTGAAGAAGTATTTATGAACGCCAACTTTTCATTTAACTTCTTAAATAATATAGTATAAATTGGATGATAAATTTAAAGTAATATCTAAAATTAACTATGTGCAAATTAATATCAACAATAATCTTTAGATGTAGATTTTTAAATAGCAACAAAGAAAAATTTTCCGAAACTAATTGTTGCGCATTTATAATAACGTTTTATGTAATGAATCAGTTATTCGAATGTAAACAAGTCTGTAAATTATAAAGCTTATTAGGCAATAAACATAAAATATAAAAAAGCTAAAGTTCCAGCCGCTTCCCTAAAAAGAGAGGCACCATTCGTCTAAATCACCGTATGTTTTAGTTGTATTTATTAACCTATATCATGAATTAATAATAATTTTGTTTGTGCTTCTTAAATATAATATAAAATTTTCATAGAGCTAAACATTCAACTCTAACGTCTATATTTAATGATTTTTTTTAGTTTCTAAATAAAAGAATTTCTACCATTAGTTTCTTTTTATGCTGTTTATTTTTTATACTGCAAATTTCGGTTTGTTCGTAAGACAGTTGTTGAATATCGAAATTTCTTAAAATCATTTTTCACATTCTGCTGAAATCTGTTGGCCTTTCTCTAATTAATCTGAAAATCTCCGGTTCCAAAGGTTTCAATATCCGTCTTGCAGAGGACATTTCTGAGTTTTAAAACCGAACTTGAACGTAAAAATCACTATCATTTATTTTTTCATAGTAAAACCAATCTTTCCCTCACATGTTTATAAATACCTTTATCTGTCAATTTATATGATGTTTCTTTCAAAGTATATTATATTATTTGTCGAGAAATCCAACGTACATCAAGACATAATTGACATAGTTCATCCCACTTGAAAAGAGTTTAACAATTCAAGTTCAATAAATATATTTCTGTCAACACAAATTGGAATAATTGAAATATTTAAAAATGCTTAAAGAGTGTAAGTCGGATAACACAACCTTTTATCACAAATCAATAAGTTTTTCTGTTGTTAACGTGTATGTCATATTTAAAGGGGTTGATTTCCTTTATAATTTTAAGATCGATCGATACATTTCTTTTATTGTCTGAGGATCAGTAAAATCTGGGAAATTTCAGTTTAAAATATATTTTTAGCACTACACTGTTTTATTGTCTTGAATGCTTTTCCCCTCTAGAAGGTTTATTTTGTTGCGTATTTCATCTCTATGAATGAATGTTTTCTTTTTCTCTTTAATTCAGAGTTAATTTTGATTGGCCACCTGCCTGAGAGTAAGGTTGTGAAGGAAAGCGTCTTGCTTCGTTCAGTATCCTTAAAATCGTAAAATCTTGCAGAGATTTGCCGCCCTAGATATCTTGATCATGGGTAATTAAAGAGTTTTATTCTCTCTCCAAGAACATAAGTTCAAACATACTTTGCTCTAGGTGGGGTGGTATGTATCTTGTTGCTCCAATAATAATAGATATGAAATTAAAAAGTTTATATTGAATAGGGGATTCGCAAATTCCTTATCAATGGTCAATAGACGTTTCCTTTCTCCGGTATTTTTCTGACTACTAAGGAGGGTAGCCAATTTCCACAACAGAGCATACTTTTTCTTGAGATTCCACGCAACAACTGCGTGTGTGTGTGAGTATGGATGTGTATATATTATATATATACATGCGTGTGTGTGCATTTTCTATCTATCTATCTATCTATCTATCTATCTATCTATCTATCTATCTATCTATCTATCTATCTATCTATCTATCTATCTACTTGTCCGTCTGTCCGTCCGTCCATCTGTCTGCCTGTCTGTCTGTCTGTTTGTCTGTATCTATGTATGCCGAAGTTGTTTTGCGTAAAGTTCTTTAAGTTTGGGTGGGCTTCGTCCCAGGATTTTTTAGCCACTTCATATAGCCGAAAGAAGGGTCATCTCGCTCTTTTTCAGAGCAACGAAATATATCTCGATTCAAATGTAAAGACCAAGTTAGGGAGAGGAGTACTTACATCGTTTTTAATAACGTATAAGTATCATGGAACTGCTATGTTAGAGTTGCTATTGTTGTAATCAATATCATCCATTATCGTAAAAGTGTAATTCTACGTCGTGTAAT
The DNA here is from genome assembly GCF_046866305.1 of Octopus bimaculoides. Taxonomy (NCBI): domain Eukaryota; kingdom Metazoa; phylum Mollusca; class Cephalopoda; order Octopoda; family Octopodidae; genus Octopus; species Octopus bimaculoides. The sequence continues at coordinate 110,245,139 of NC_142931.1, forward strand.
CTATCTATCTATCTATCTATCTATCTATCTATCTATCTATCTATCTATCTATCTATCTATCTATCTATCTATCTATCTATCTATCTATCTATCTATCTATCTATCTATATACACGCACTTTAACGTGGTTTTACGTGCATATGAACAATACTGTTATGTCTATAAATAAGTAAATAAATAATTCACTCTTCATCAAAAATAAATTCCCTCGAAATTTATTGACTTCGACAATACGATACACGAACATACACACATATGTATGTATGTATGTATGTATGTATGTATGTATGTATGTATGTATATATATATATGTATGTATATATATGTATATATATGCATATGTATGTATATATATACGCATACACACACAAATATATATATATTTACATATACATGTATATGCATGTATATGTATATGCGTGTGTATGTGCATGTATATATGTATGAATTTGTGCATATATATATATATATATATATATATATATATATATATAAAACACACACACACACACATATATATATGTGTGTGTATACAGGTAGATAAATATGTAATTATAAATATACAATTGTAGGTATTATATATATATATATATATATATATATATATATGTATGTGTGTGTGTGTGTGTGTATTTGTATATATATAATGTTTTGTGTTTACGTGTTAAGAAATATGTAAGTTTGTGTGTACGGATAGATAACTATTCCATTAACCATATATTACAACTGAACAAATACAATGTTTGGTGGACTCCATTTTGTGTCTGACTATCATAGATATTCACTCAGATGATGTAGATATATCAGTAGATATAGATGAAATTTATATCTAATGAGATAGATTTAATGGACTTGTTATCTATAGACCAATCACATATAATTAACTCTAACCCCGCCCAACTACAAAGCTGATATCTAACTGTTTAATGTTTTATCTCGCAAAACCTTAAATATACACATCTTGTGTGTGCATGTGTGTGTGTATATATATATGTGTATGAATATAAATATATGTATGTATGCATGCATATTTATCATACTTTTCCAACAAGAGTGGTGACAATGGTAATAGCCGGCTGAAACTTCGAAGTCACTGTCACCACTCTTCTAGTAAAAGTATAATAAATGTGTATTCCATAAACACTATTCAGTAATTCTTCAGTTTCATGGAAAGTTGTTTACATTGTCTCGACATAAAAACAAATATTAAAAAATATATATAAAAAACCAAATGAATAATATAAAAAGCAAGAATACATATTATTCATTTGGTTTTTTTAAAGATTATTTTTAATAGATAATTTATTTAACACTAAATCATTTAGAAGTTAGAGTATCATTTCAACATAATATAAGACTTCAATTTGAATAGTGTTGATATATTTTCGATTATTTTTGATTAATAATATTTGATTAATAATTAGTCTTTATTGTTTATAATAGCGTTAAAGGTTTTCTTTTTTTTTTAAACTTAGTATATATAAAGTTTAATGTTTTATTCTTAATAATTCTTTTCATTCTTAATTTTTTCATTCATAATTTTTTCATTCATATTTTTATTTTTATTTCTACGTTTGTAGAAATAAGTATTCTTGTATTTTTCTATTATTCAATTGATTTTTAATGATAATTAAATAAACGTTTTTAGTTTTAAATAGTATAGCTTTAACTAGTATACCGGTTAAATATGTACTAATTTTATCTTTATTATTATTTTAACCTTAAACTTCGTTTAAATTGTATTTAAAACGATAATTTATGTAAGCTGGTTTTTGTATATAATATACATGTTAGCATATATTATAATGGATGTAGGGATGATTATGAAATGTTTATTATTTTGATATTTTCATATTTTTAATAATTTTTCTATCTTTATAAAATAAGTATTTTATATAAATTCATTTGATACTTATTGTTGGTTGATATATATATTTATTTATTATAATTATTGTTCTATTTACGACCTGACGATTAGCTGTATTTTTGAATAGAATTTATTTTCGATAATTTTAATTGATTTTAATCGATCTAAATTTCCTTTCTATTTGAAAATTAGTTATGAAACACGTGTAGTCATTTTACTATCTTTATCTTATGATATTTACTTTGTTTTATATTATGCTCATTTATTGTGCTTTTAATTGTTAATTTTTCTATATGTGATAGTGGATTTTCATCGATGAGTTCTTGAAACTTGGTTCATTTCCCTAAAACTATATATTTTTATATATATTATAATCTATAACGCTCAATTTAATTTTAATTTTATATAAATTGATTTTAATTGAGTTTTTACCTGTAATTTTGGATTTTGTCCCTAATATTATAATTTATATATATATATATATATATATATATACAAATAATAAATGAGTATATGCATATATACGTACATGTATGTACATACCTACATCTACATG
>NC_142931.1:110252561-110255061 GCF_046866305.1 Octopus bimaculoides
TTTATGGAAGTCAGCCTCATCGGAATTTGGACTCAGAACGTTAAGAGATGGAAGAAATGCCGCTAAGCATTTTGTTCGATGCGTTAACAATCCTGCCATCACGTTGGCTTTTCATATATATAACTGCTAAATAATTGTTTAGTGTCTTTCGTAGACAAGAGACGTTCAGTCACATTTATGAAAGATTGAATATATCATGAGTGACATCTTTCGTAGTTTCTCCTGCTCTTGGTTTGGGTTTACAAAAGTATATCTTTCGAAGTGTGTGGTATTGTAATGGTTACGATTCCAAGATTTTATACTTCCTGTCGAAACTGGACGTCATTCTTAAGTTTGTAGGAAATATACTAATGTGTCCCCTTTTATTGTTATAGAAAATGCTTCTCTTTGGAGACATAGCTGAGGTAAATCTATCCAGGAGTTCCGGATGGCATTAAACAGCTTCTGGAACTTAAGTGAGTCTTTAAGGGTTTGCTCTCGACTCATAAGACCTTCATTTTTAAGTATTTAACTCATGGATTTCGTTTTGTTGCTTCTGATTAACACGAGCCCTCTGAATGATGCCGTAAAACATTCAAAAATTGCTTGAATTGATTTAAACCTTCTTTTCCACCTTTTCTTTTAACATAGTGCCTCGCAAATTACCGAAGGAATATTTATGAGAAATAAATGAAGAGTAAAATATGTGAAGGGGAATCGAACCTCTATCGAAGATTCGATTTGCCGATAGTTTACCACTATTCTATCGCCTTCATATGATGTTAGTGGTATCGATTGTTTAACAACAACGCACTTTCTTGTTACAGTTATCGAGAACCTTAAAACACATATCAACCTGTTTATCTTTATCTGAAGATATTGTACGTTTTTATTACAAGTATGTTGCATAAGGTGGCGAGCTGGCGATTCTGCCATCTCATCGCTTTAGATAGTCATAATATTAAATGTGAAATATTTATTTGGTGAATACTAGTTATAGTATCGATATTTGGGCGGAAATTAGTGAGTTTTAGTCTTTAAATTACTTAAGTTCTTCCAGATTCTGTTTGCTAATAACCCAGCACCCTTTAAAGTCATTTAAACTTTCAAGGGTCCAATACTAACCATTTTGCCGATCCCCTACTTTTAAAGTATACTTTATTTAAAAACCCAAATCTTACTATTGTATTGATGCAGCATTATCTTATCCAATGTATCTCTCCTATTTTAAAACTGCAAGATGTAATTTGAGAGACATTTGATATTTGGCTGCTATTTTTAGCATCTTAAATCACCACATAGGAACTTCCTAATTTTACAGCTATTTAGTACATTCCATAGATTATAGATGGATTATATTATGGTGTAGTGGTTAAGAGCGTGGGCTACTAACCCCAAGATTCCGAGTTAGATTCTAGGCAGTGACTTGAATAATAATAATAATAATAACAACAACATCGAAAAATACATTAGGAATGAGAACCCAGGTTCAAAATTTCCCCAAGACACCCGATGAAGGCTGGAGGGTATATCAGCCGAAACGTTGTGTTAACAACAAACAAGATGAGGACAAATATCCGTCAATTGTAAATAATGTAAATAATGTACATAATTCCTCATCTCTTAAATATAGAACTGGATTATATTATTCTTTAATAGTTTTCTTACGATGGAAAAAATCTCACACAAGAATTACAAGCAGAATTATTTTGAGAACGATTAAAGAAGACCCCCTCTCCACAAAACAAAATAAAACAAATAATATATTTTTTCTCAGTCTTTCAATTGAAGAGACATTTGTCTAGTTCCAATAGCCTCTCTGTCACATATTTTGGTTATTGATTTAACTCAAAACTTCAAAACAAATTTTCTGTTTCAGGATCTAGAACTGAGTATCCCCTACTAGCTTGACATATCAAGATCCCTAATTCCACTATGCATGCATGTATGTATGTATGTATGTACGTATGTATGTATGTATGTATGTATGTATGTATGTATGTATATCAATCAGTTTCATTTCTGTATTTCTTGTCCATAGAGAAAGAGCCGGACTCTAACATAGATTCAAGGCTCCTTCATTGGAACTTTTATCAACATCATCTAGGTATTTGTGCATATGTGTGTGTGTGCAGTATTTGGTGTTAGTGTATGCGCAGATTTGTATGTTTGTTTTATGGATGCGTTTTTATGTCTAGATGCATGCATATGTATTTATGTGTTAAATTTTTGGAAAGTTTTACATATCTTTACAGTTCCATTGATGGCTTGAATCTGTAGTCTTCTAATCAGCCTTTTTCTTTCAGGTTTTGAGAACCCTAATTTTTCCAGGTTTTTGTTGAAGCAGTTCGTTACATATCCCAATGCCCCAACAATCACGGGTATGAATCTGAACTTGTAGTCTGGGTGGAGTATCTGTAAATTTCTCAGTAGCTCGGCGTAGTTGTTCTCTTTTTCTCTAATCTTTAGTGGGATGTTGACATCCGCAGGACAGCTGATTTCTACTACTGTACAGAGTTTC
>NC_142931.1:110267561-110272561 GCF_046866305.1 Octopus bimaculoides
CAGTGACAGATGTTAGAATTTTGTAATAAAAACCGAGGATTCTTAGCATACGAAAATTATGTTGGATGTTTTGGTGGTTTCAAAACTTCGGCTTGGAATCGATGTGTAAGGCCATAATGTTCCAAGGGAGTTACAAAATAATTGGGCTTACGCTTGAGAGATACAAAAACAGAAAGATAGAAAGATAGGTGCAGGAGAGGCTGTGTGGTAAGTAGCTTGCTTACCAACCACATGGTTCAGGGTTCATTCCCACTGCGTGGCACCTTGGGCAAGTGTCTTCTACTATAGCCTCGGGCCGACCAAAGCCTTGTGAGTAGATTTGGTAGACGGAAACTAAAAGAAGCCCGTCGTATATATGTATATATGTATACATGTGTGTGTATATGTTTGTGTGTCTGTGTTTGTCCCCCAACATCGCTTGACAACCGATGGTGGTGCGTTCATGTGCCCGTAACTTAGCGGTTCGGCAAAAGAGACCGATAGAATAAGTACTAGGCTTCCAAAGAATAAGTCCTGGAGTCGATTTGTCGACTAAAGGTGGTGCTCCAACATAGCCGCAGTCAAATGACGGAAACAAGTAAAAGAGAGTAAAAGAGAGACTGATAGACAGACAGAAGGTTGGATACATAGTTAGAATGAGAAAGAGAGAGAGAGAGAGAGAGAGAGAGAGAGAGAGAGAGAGAGAGAGAGAGAGGAGAGAGTGTGTGAGAGAGAGAGAGAGAGAGAGAGAGAGATGTTTGGGAATCTCTTTGCTTCATCTTAAAAGTGGTTCTCAGCATTGATTCTTGTTGCAAAGGAAAAAATACGGGTGTATATAGTATGAAATTGTGTTTAAAAATCCCGTTTTTAGACACACACACACACACACACACACACACACCATACACACACACCACGCACACACACACACACCACACACGTTCACATACACATACACGCACGCACATACGTAGAAGAAACGTTTGTTTAACTCTAGTTCACTGCCCCTTCTTTCTGTCTTTTCTGTCGCTGCTACAATGACTTCTACTTCTCGGAGTTTTGCAGTCTCGTATCTTCATCTTTCAGGTCACACCTGCGACCCACTCGGCGCCCCTTGGTGCATCTAACCGCTTTTCCTTCACATTAACCACCTTATCCAATCCTTCTTCCCGATATCATCATCCCACTGGAATCTCTCTTTCCCAGCTCATGTCTTTTCAACAGGTATCGATCTCCGATCAGAGCCGTCATGGCAGTTTAATAGGCACATGAGCAAATCATTGCACTAGGCCCAATTATATTCATTTATTGACTGCAAGCCACAGCATACATAGATCAGAGCTGGACCCCTAGACCCATGAGATTCCTGGGCAATTGCCCAATGTGCCTTTACCTCAAGACGGTACTGTCTGTGATTGTTTAAACGGAACTTGAAGGACATCGATCTCACAAGTCAAGGTGGGCCTGCAAAATTCATTGGCTTTCGTTTCCCAAACTCAGCAAATGAAAATAAAAAGAAAAGAGAAAACAAACAGACTTATGTATAACAAAATTATGGATAACATTTTTTCAAGTATTGGTAGGAATTTCCTTAAGACTTAAATTAGATTTTCAAAATGTAAACAGCGTACGTAACTACCTCTCCATTCTTGTACCCAACACCGATTGAGATCCACTAAACCACTACTTTAAAATGTGTGTCCTCTGCATTACTATAAGATCAAATACTTCCGTCCGTGAGTAACACTATTATCTGAAAAATAGAAATGCTTAACTTCTCTTAGAATAGCACCCCATCTTACCGTCCTACTAACGGCGTTACCTTGTAATCTCTCAGTACTAGAAATGGTTACGTCACAAACTAATGAAAAGACGGGAATAAAATTATTGGGTAGGCCAAAACCCACGAAGTCTGACTATATATGCGATCTGTGGGCATAATCTGGTGCACTATTAACGTTTCGTGACATTTGGCCTACTTTGTACACATGCACGCACACGCACGCACGCACGCACGCACACGCATGCACGCACGCATACACACACACACACACACACACACACACACACACACACACACACACACACACACAGAGGAGCACTCCGTCGGATACGACGACGAGGATCCCAGCTGATACGATCAACGGAACAAGTGAAATTAACGTGCAAGTGACTGAGCAATCCACAGACACGTGTACCCCTAACGTGGTTCTCAGGGAGATTCAGTGTGACACATAGCGTGACAAGGCCGACCCTTTGAAATACAGGTACTACTCATTTTTGTCAGCTGAATGGACTGGAGCAACGTGAAATAAAGTGTCTTGCTCAAGGACACAACGCATCGCCGGCAAATGCCCTAACCACTAAGCCACGCGCTTTCACTACACACACACACACACACACACACACACACACACACACACAACGACATAAGAGGGTGCGTGGCGTCACATTAAATAATATGTTAAAAAATATATAGAAATACAAACAGAACAGACGGAAAATACACATAGAATGTCGCTAATTCCTCTTCAGTTATCGTCCGAAGGATTGCAGCAATTTCACGCTTTTAACGATAATATTCAACTCCTTTGGCGACGCCAGCGATGAAAAGCCGCTGGGAAATAGCGAGCAAACAAAGAAGGCACCAAACACAACAGAAGGTGATCATACGAACAAAATAGAAAATAATTATACATTATACAAACAAAATAACGGTCAAGGGACAAAGGCGAAAACAAAACACGACGGAATGTGGACATACAAACGAAATGAATTAAATAAACAGAATAAGGCCTTATGGCTCAGACATAAGACGGAAAATGAGTAATGCTAGGAAGGGTATCCTTAAGGATTGGAGCGAAAGGAACAACGGAGAGACAACAAGCCGTGTTGAAAGTGGGAGACAAGGAAAACACGATTGGTTACCTTAGCAATCGGCGTGGAAAGGAAATGGAAACGAGAGGGTGACGATCACCACGGGTCACGTGTCAATGGTAGGAGGAAGAAAAGTGGTATACACACCAATACCGGTTGTCAAGCGATAGTGGGACACACACATATACACACTGACAAATATATACGTATACAACGGGTTTCTTTCAGTTTCAGTCTACCAAACCCACTCACAAAAGCTTTGGTCAACCCGAGGCTCTAGTAGAAGACACTTGCTCAAGGTGCTATGCAGTGTGACTGAACCCGGAGCCATGTGGTTGGGAAGGAATCTTTCTTACCACACAGCCATACGTGCTGCATAGAAAGTTATTTGACTTGATGTATTGCGTAAGGTATGAATGTAATTGACATTATTTTATGTTTGTCGGTGTATGTAGGGCGTGAATCCTAGTTCAATAAGCGCATGACGTGTGCGAATAAGTAGGCCCGAGTGAGTCTGTAAACAGTCTTGGAATCGCGATGATTGGATTCCTGAATATGTGTACTCATTGACCTGGTTCTTGCCCTTCCCCTCCTCCCCGCCAAGTAAATCTTCATTAGCAGACTAGAAGACTAGGTGTGTTTTCGTACACACAGAATAGTTTAAGGGTAGTTAGATAAAAGAAAGGTAGAATGAAAGAGAGCAGAGGACGGATGAAAGAAAGAATGGAAGAAAGAAAGACAAGAATAGAGAAACGAGAAGAGGGGTTGATGGTAGTGGGGGAGATGTTAAGAAATGAAGTAGATAAATAGAATTCGATAAAAAAAAAAGATATTAATTACATCAACCTACACAATAAAGTTCCAAGCTAGGCGTGAAGCTTGCGTTTTTTTAAATTTTTTTAATTGCTGGCACTCCGTCGCTTACGACGACGAGGGTTCCAGTTCCTCTGATCAACGGAACAGCCTGCTCGTGAAATTAGCATGCAAGTGGCTGAGCACTCCACAGACACGTGTACTCTTAACGTAGTTCTCGGGATATTCAGTGTGACACAGTGTGACAAGGCTGACCCTTTGAATTACAGGCACAACAGAAACAGGAAGTAAGAGTGAGAGAAAGTTGTAGTGAAAGAGTACAGCAGGGTTCGCCACCATCCCCTGCCGGAGCCTCGTGCAGCTTTAGGTGTTTTTTGCTCAATAAACACTCAGAACGCCCGGTCTGGGAATCGAAACCGCGATCCTATTACCGCGAGTCCGTTGCCTTTAACCAATGGGCCATTGCGCCTCCACAATTTTTTAATATCAACATAGGTACAGGCATGGTTGTATGGTTAAGAAACTCGCTTCACAGTCATTTCGTTTCGAGTTCAGTTCCACTGCGCGGCACCTTGAGCAATTATCTTCTACTACAAACGCACGACCAACCAATGTCTTGTGAATTTTTGGTCGAATGAATCAATCCCATTATTATTATTTTTTGAAAAAAAATCTAGTAGTTTATTGCATCGGTTCTTAGGCAGAACCGCTAAGTTACGGAGACGTAAACGTACGGACACTAGTTGTTAAGCGGTGGTGGGGAACAAACGCATACACAAAGACATACATACATGTATACATACACGCGCACACACATATATACATACAGTATATTCTTTTATTCTTTTACTTGTTTCAGTCATTTGACTGCGGCCATGCTGGAGCATCGCCTTTAGTCGAACAAATTGACCCAGAACTTGTAAGCCTAATACTTATTCTATCGGGCTCTTCTGCCGAAACGCTAAGTTACGGGGACGTAAACACACCAACATCGGTTGTCAAGCGATGATGGGGAGACAAACACAGACACACAAACATATATATATATATATTTATATTTATACGACGGGCTTCTTTCAGTTTTCCATCTACAAAATCCACTGACAAGGCTTTGGTCGACTCGAGGCTATAGCAGAAGACACTTGCCCAAGGTGTCACGCAGTGTGACTGAACCCGGTACCATGTGGCTGGGAAGTAAACTTCTTACAACACAACCTCTCTCTGGCTTCTTTCAATTTCCGTTTACCAAACCCACTCACAAAACTTTGGTCGACTCGAGGCTATAGTAGAAGACACTTGCCCGAGGTGTCACGCAATGTGATTGAACCCGG
>NC_142931.1:110282561-110307561 GCF_046866305.1 Octopus bimaculoides
TTACCTCAAACCAGGAACTTATCAGCACGCCCTCGTCTTACATGCATACCAATATTTAAGCATACCTACATACATATTCTTTTATTCTCTTATTTGTTTCAGTAATTTGACTGCAGCCATGCTGGAGCACCACCTTTACTCGAACAAATTGACCCCATAACTTATTCTTTGTAAGCCTAGTACTTATTCTATCGGTCTCTTTTGCCGAACTGCTAAGTTACGGAGGCGTAAACACACCAACATTGGATGTCAAGCGATAGTGGGGGAACAAACACATACACACAAACACACACACACACACACACACACACACACACACACACACACACACACACATACACACACACACACACACACACACACACACACACACACACATGCATATATACGACAGGCTTCTTTCAGTTTCCGTCTACCAAATCCACTCACAAGGCTTTGGTCGGCCCGAGGCTACAGTAGAAGACATTTGCCCATTAAAATGAATCAGTCAATCTTAAATTATCTTTCGCCTATGGGAATGCTCTTGTGCATGCTTTTGTCCGTTAACCAAAAGGTGTGTCATTTAATTCTATTTGTTATTTATTCAGCCCAATTTGATATATACAAATACGGTTTGATGATCTGAGATATATATATATATATATATATATAGGTAATACCGAGTAAGTGCTGCATACCGACTAGTTATGCCCCAGTCGTTGTATGAACAAGATTGGGGATTATAAGTCGTGTATTAGCGTGTGCATGTATAAATATATATATATATATACATATATATATATATATATATATATATATATATATATATATATATATATATATATATATATATATATATATATATATATATATATATATATATATATATATATATGTATATATAGGCGTAGGAATGGCTGTGCGGTAAGTAGCTTGCTTACCAACAACCACATGGTTCCGGGTTCAGCCCCACTGCGTGGCACCTTGGGCAAGTGTCTGCTACTATAGCCTCGGGCCGACCAAAGCCTTGTGAGTGGATTTGGTAGACAGAAACTGAAAGAAGCCTGTCGTATATATGTATATATGTATATATGTGTATGTATGTGTGTGTATAAGTTTGTGTGTCTGTGCTTGTCCCCCCCCCCCAACATCGCTTGACAACCGATACTGGTGTGTTTACGTCCCCATAACTTAGCGGTTTGGTAAAAGAGACAGATAGAATAAGTACTAAGCTTACAAAGAATAAGTCGTGGGGTCAATTTGCTCGACTAAAGGCGGTGCTCCAGCATGGCCATAGTCAAGTGACTGAAACAAGTAAAAGAGTAAAGAGTATATATATATATATATATATATATATATATATATATATATATTCCACAATGTAACCTCGTGGGCATCGGTGCCGATTTTTTCTTCCTCCGTTTTTCCATTCTTTGAACTTTCCTTGTTTCCGACGAAGGGCTCCGCCCGAAATGTCATACTCTCTCTCTTTCCTTTCCCGAGCGTCTAATAACACTATCCGTATCACGTCCTCACGTTGTTGTTTTTTGTTATTGTTTTTGTCTTTTTTTGAACTTATATATATATATTTACACACACACACACCCTCTTATTCGTTTCATTCACTGGGCTGCTGTCATGCTGATGCACCGCTTTGAAGGGATTCAGTCGAACAGACCGACCCTAATATCTTTTAAAGTCCGCTATTTATTTTATCGGTGTCTATGACGATCCCTTAAGTGAAGGGGAGGTAAATAAACCAGCCTCGGTGGCTAAGAGTTGGAGGGCACACAAAAACGTGTGTATGCTCACACATATACACCACGGGTTTCTATTTAGTAACAGTCTACCAAATTTACTCTCAAGTAATTGATCGGCCAGAGGCCAAAATAGAAGACACTTATCCAAGGTGCTATACTTGTCCGAGACACTTGTCCGAGACACTTGTCCGAGACACTTGTCCAAGGTGAGACTGAACCGGAAGCTACGTGGTTGCAAAGCGACCTCCTTAACCACATAGCTATGCCTGTACACACACACACACACACACACACACACACACACACACACACACACACACATACACACAAACACACACACACACACACACACACACACGCATTTGACCTAATACATGAAGAAAGAAATGCTTTTCTACAGGTCTCTTGAGTTTATCGTATCTCGTTTGACCTTATCACTGATTTTATCCAAGAGTCTGTGTCCTCTTTTCTCAAAATTAGGCGAGATGAACATTTTACTGGTATAAACTATAGTTAATGCGATATGTGATAAACATTATCATATATCGCATTAAGCTATGTAATAGTCACCGATTACACAGCATAGATATTGATGTGAAGCTCCAGCAGCGGATAAAATATGCCAGCGTAACCTTTGGTCTCCTGAGAAGACGATTATATGAAGAGCATGGTCGGAGACAGCCAGCCATAATTATGGCTTATAAAGTAAGTTGTTGCACACACGCTACTGCTACAGCTCTGACGATTGGACAAGTTATAAAAGTGATATCTCTATAAATTTGAAATATGACTGATAGAATCTGGCTTCTACAATAAGTGGGTGCGAAAGGGCTTGTGGGAAAATCTGCCTATGATCTCATAAATACCTGCCTCCAACACACGCTTATACATAGATACATATATACACACAAAGAAGCATATATGCATATACCATATAGGCGCAGGAGTGGCTGTGTGGTAAGTAGCTTGCTTACCAACCACATGGTTCCGGGTTCAGTCCCACTGCGTGGCACCTTGGGCAAGTGTCTTCTACTATAGCCTCGGGCCGACCAAAGCCTTGTGAGTGGATTTGGTAGACAGAAACTGAAAAAAGCCCGGCGTATATATGTATATGTATATATATATGTGTGTGTTTGTGTGTCTGTGTTTGTCCCCCCAACATTGCTTGATAACCGATGCTGGTGTGTTTACGTCCCCGTAACTTAGCGGTTCGGCAAAACCGACCGATAGAATAAGTACTAGGCTTCCAAAGAATAAGTCCTGGGGTCGATTTGCTCGACTAAAGGCGGTGCTCCAGCATGGCCGCAGTCAAATGACTGAAACAAGTAAATGAGTAAAAGAGTAAAAGAGTATACCTATCTATCTATCTATCTATCTATCTATCTATCTATCTATCTATCTATAGGGAGAATTCACAAAAAAACAAACAAACAAAAGACGAAGACAGGTGGTGTAGAAAACAAACAGATGTATTAGTATACATCTGAATTTCTGGGAAAAAGAGAACCAGAGCTCTTAATGCAACGGGAGAAGCAGCTGAGAAGAGTTCGATTTGGATCTGGTGAACGAGGAATGAAATTGGACTTCAGAAAGTATAATTTACCCTGCAGCGAACTGGTGTCTTCGACTAAACTGGTTACAATACACAAGTTATCTTGGATTTGGGATACCTTAACCATTCAGGAGGGGATGCTGAAAAACTTCCTGGCTTTAAGGGTGTCACAAAAAGCCTGAGTGGAGGCCCAACCCTCCGAGTTCTTTTACAGGACTTAGAAAACTGAAAGACTGCTGCAATAAATGTGTGAATCTGAGAGGGGAATATGTTGAATAAAACCATGATTAACTAATCCTTCTGTATTTTCTTTTAACTGAGAGCCAAGAACTTTTCAGCATCGTCTCGTAATACAGACAATAGCACAGAATGTGGCAGCAGAAGGGTGTCCAGGAATTCATGGCGTGGATGCAGCCCGGTTCCCTTAGAGTATAAAGAGATAAGGACTGAAACACAAGAACGAGGACGAGAGGTGGTCTTCTACGCTGAAGATCTTCTACTGTTCAGCTCTATCTAGAGTTTCATGCTACTAGAGATGCCTGATGAAGAGCTTGGCCATTCAGTGGCTGAACAAACGGCAGTATGTCAGCGAGCTCGAGAAAGTCAATATCTTCTGCGTGGAAACCACCATAATTATGCGATATCAGCTTCGTCGCGCTGGCCATGAATGAAAACGGTGGACCATTGGTTATATGAATAAATGTCTTACTCATGGATAAGTGAAGGAAAATACGCATAGAGACAAAATGAAATGATTCAAAGATGTATTTAAAGGAAATACGAAAAATCTGGCATCAGTGTGTGAAAATAGTAATTGTGGGTGAATAACCGATGCAAGTGCAAACGGACGAATCGCCTATGATAGAACACAACACTTCAACATAACCTCAAGCAAACATTTAATTTATAAATGTCAGAGAAGAAAACATTTCGATGGAAACAACAGCATCTCCCGCAGGACAAGAAATGTATTCTCTGCAGCTAGACTTATGGATCACGCATTGGTCTACATATTTACATGTATGTACTTGAAAGTTAACTCTGGCAGAGAATCGTTCTTCACTCCGAGGGATTGCCGACAAAAACGATATACACACACATATATGCATAATCTATCTATCTATCTATCTATCTATCTATCTATCTATCTATCTATCTATCTATCTATCTATCTATCTATCAGTCAGTCAGTCAGTCAGTACGGACGGTCATGTACCTGTCTATCCATCCATCCATCCATCCATCCATCCATCCATCAATTCACCTCGCTTTTCGTCGTACTTCTTTCACACGGACTTTAATCGTAGTTCTAACTGATTTCTAATTAGTCGTAGAGAACTATGAGAGAGAGAGAGAGAGAGAGAGAGAGAGAGAGAGAGAGAGAAGAAAAAACGACTTCGTTTAGACAAATTATGATATGTCCTGTGAAGTACATGTGTATCTATTTTACACATACACGTACACATACAATGACATACATATATATACATACATATGTACATATATACATTCTTACACATACACACTCACACACGCACACATATATAGGCATGCACATACATAATATGAAAATGGACAAATAAAGCTGGCCGTTTTTATTATCCAGTTTTATCGCCTCCAGACACAGAGATTGTAAATACAATATATGTATTTAGTTTGATAATACATATCTAAGTCATTTATCGATTACAAAAGTCAATAAACTCTGTTTATAATTTGATTTATTTCAACTGGGTCCTCCAATAACTGATCTTTTCGGCCATTTTGTCTGCAATTATTAATGCTATAAGACATAATAGTTACATTTTATTAGTGATATCGTATTTCATACATATAATGGCTGTAAAGTAAGTGTACCTATATATGTAACCAGAACTCTCAAGGACCTTTTGGATCAATCTAAAACGATTGGAAAATTTCGAAAATGTCCATTTTAACCCCCTTGCCTGTCTTATGTATCACACGTGATACACAAGACACATTTCCATATCGTCCATGCATTATATATGATACAGTTTCCCATTTTCTATGTTCAACCAGTGGATTAATTGGGGCTGATGAAAAGAAAGTTTGATATGACTAAGAGCTTACGAAACAAGGGATAACTAAAAGTTTGAAATGCTTAAAACAGGTTTACGAAGTTGCTTTGGACAGACAAAAGGTTAATATATTTAAATAAGTGTATAGTTATTATCATTCATGTTTGATATAATAGTTGCTAAAATACACAGCTCTGCCTTTTAGCTGCTGTCATCACTACAATGATGTGCTCAAGTTTTTCCTGTCTCCATCTTCAAACTTGGATTCACTTAGCCATTTCTGTACGACAGCCTAACTTACGATGACATAAACTGTTACGATAATGTTGTAATAATTACAATTTTAATGAAATGGAGGAATTATCATTGTTCATCTACTGCAAGATCAAATTCAAAATAATTTGATATTTCGTTATTCGATTTTTAAAACTAAATATTTAAAAACTATTCAGTATTTCAAACACATCTGTTTTCCAACTACTTTTCACGGCCAGACTATCAGATATCATTACATATTTGATGGTCGCAGTGCGCTCCCATTTTGCTTTTGATTGTGAGTTTCTTTACAATTTGTGCTCGAATTGTTTGACCACATCATATTCCCATCATCTTGGAGATCTTTCGAGTAGTCTTTTCCGATCTTTTGGGTTCCACTCGACAAGTGCACAGGTATCCATGTTGTCTGTGAGCATTGTGCTATGTCCAGCTCTGCAGAATGTCTGCATTTGGTATTCATCTTTGGGTATATTTCTATCGGTATTCCTCGATATTCCTCGATATTCCGAAGATTCTTCAGACATTTTTCAATCTGGACCCTCGTCTCTAGTCTCTTGATTTTCGATGAACTATGCTTGTAGATGATAGTTTTTTTTTTTCCAGTATCTTCTTGTGTTTCCTTTGGTACGTTTAGAAATATTGTTCTCCCATTTTTTAAGTGAGTTTTAACGTCAGATAATGTCTTTTTCTGACGCGTCAACTTTCTCCAGTCGACGACACTCTTGTGCGGAACCCTTCTCCTTTTCTTTGATGCTGTTTCCTTTGTATTAATGTTTGTGTTGGCGGTGACAGTGGTAGTGGTGGTGGCGGAGGTGACAGTGTTCTTGGTAGTGTTGTTGTTGCTTTTTGTTGTTATTGTTTTCTTTTCTTGTTCCCGTAATGGTGATGGCGGTGTTGAAATTTTTAACAGCGGAAAATTAACTTCATACTTATCCCGCCTTACGTTGTTGGTTGCTGTTACTGTTGCTGTTGTTGTTGCTGCTACTGCTGTTGCTGTTGTTACTGCTGCCGCCGCTATCGCTAATTTTTACAACATCGCTATTCTACGGATAACTGATTCCGCTTTTTACCGGACGAACAAATCCTCCCTGCAATCTTTTAAACCAAATATTGAGGGGCATGTTTGCTAAATAAACGCTGACTTAGCTTCTAATGGCTATAGACAGAGAAAACTCACCTGCTCCCTAAAATCCTGGTTAGTTCATCTATAAAACGATAACAAATGTTCAATATATAGGCGAGGGGTGGCTGTGTGGTAAGTAGCTTACTTACCAACTACATAGTTCCGGGTTCATTCCCACTGCTTGGCACTTTGGGCAAGTGTCTTCTACTGAAGCCTCGGGCCGACCAAAGCCTTGTGAGTGGATTTGGTAGACAGAAACTGAAAGAAGCCTGTCGTATATATGCATATATATGTATGTGTGTGTATATGCTTGTATGTCTGTGTTCCCCCCCCCCCCCCCCCCCCCCAACATCACTTGACAACCGATGCTGGTGTGTTTACATCCGCGTAACATAGTGGTTCGGCAAAAGTGACCGATAGAATAAGTACTAGGCTTTCAAAGAATAAGTCCTGGGGTCAATTTGCTCGACTAAAGGCGGTGTTCCAGCATGGCCGCAGTCAAATGACTGAAACAAGTAAAAGAGTAAAAGAGAAATATAACTTTGTTTAACAATAGAAATAACAAAATTACGGGATCGATGTATAATACATCGATAGACGAATAAGCAAAATAACAACAACAACAAGAATAACGACAATAATAATGATGGCTGACATAAATTTTGGTTGGTTGTTTGCTTTATATTGTACAGAGAGAGGGGGGAAAAGAGTAAAAAGGAAATACGGAAAAAATTAACATCGAATGTGCAGGTTTCATGCACGCGCCAGGCTTGGTGACGTGAGAGAGAATAGAAGTATTAAGTGCCAAAATGAGAGACCCCTTTCGGTCATGACTGACCATGCGATTGCACCTAGAAAGTTACCCTCCGATGCACAAGTCCGGGTAAGGTTGTTTATGGAAGACCAGCAGTCGCCCATGCATACCGGTCTCCCCTCTCAACGCCACCAGTGTTATCCAAGAGAAAGGCAAAGGCCGATACAGGTTGGCACTGTGACGTCGCAACTCATTTCTACAGCTGAGTGAACTGGAGCAACGTGAAATAAAGTGTCTCGCTCAAGAACACAAAACGCAGCTCGTTCCGGGATTCGAACTCACGACCTCGCGATCGTAAGCTCGACGCTCTAACCACTGAGCCATGTGATAATAATAGTTATGGGAGGTGAATATATTTTTTGAAAATTATAATTCATTTCTTCGTTTTGTGTAAGCAAGAAATTAATAAAAGTTAAATCATAATTACTCTCTCTTTACTCTTTTACTTGTTTCAGTCATTTGACTACGGCCATGCTGGAGCACCGCCTTTAGTCGAGCAAATCGACCCCGGGACTTATTCTTTGTAAGCCTAGTACTTATTATATCGGTCTCTTTTGCCGAACCGCTAAGTTACGGGGACATAAACACACCAGCAGCGGTTGTCAAGCAATGCTAAGGGGACAAACACAGACACACAAACATACGCACACACACATATATATACATATATACGACGGGCTTCTTTCAGTTTCCGTCTACCAAATCCACTCACAAGGCTTTGGTTGGCCTGAGGCTATAGTAGAAGACACTTGCCCAAAGTGCCACGCAGTGGGACTGAACCCGGAACCATGTGGTTGGTAAGCAAGCTACTTACATGTATTAATATAAAATATTTCTTGACATTTCCCGTGGCGGTAAAAGTATTACTTCCAAAGTTACCGTCATACGACTAGTAGTAATAGCAGTCTCAAAAGGTCAGCAATTTTAGTGGGAGGGTTAAATCAATTACATCGATCTAGTACTTATTTTACCGACCCCACGAAGAGATGAAAATCAAAGTCGACCTCGGCAGTATTAATAATGATGATGATGAAAATAATAATAAGAATAATAACCTTTGCTTACTATAGGCACAAGGCCTGAAATTTCAGGGGAGGGGGTAAGTCGATCGATCACATCAACCTCAGTACTTGACTGGTACTTAATTTATCGAAAGGATGGAAGACAAAGTCAACCTCGGCAGAATTTGAACTCAGGTCGTAAGGACGGACGAAATTCCGCTAAGCATTTTGTCCGGCGTGCTATCGATTCTGTCAGCTCACTGCCTTATAATAATAATAATAATAATAATAATAATAATAATAATAATAATAATAATAACGATGATAATAATATTAACAATAATAATAATAATAATAATAATAATAATAATAATAATGTTCTATATTTAACCACTACGCCATATGCACATAATAATAATAATAACAACATCGAAAAATACCTTAGGAATGAGAACCCAAGTTCGAAATTTCCCCAGGACACCTGAAGAAGGCTGGAGGGTATATCAGCCGAAACATTGTGTTAACAACAATCAAGATGAGGACAAATATCCGTCGAATGTAAATAATGTAAATAATAATAATAATAATAATAATAATAATAAAATAATAATAATAATAATAATAATAATAATGTTTTCTGGTATGAACATCATCCTGAGCCAGTCGTTGAAGGTAAAAATGTCATTATTCTCTGGGATTTTCCAGTCAACACTGACAGAACGGTCCAGGCTAATTTACCAGACATAATTATTAAAGACAGGGAAGAAAATACTTGTAGATTAATAGATGTAAGTGTTCCCACTGATAAAAATATATCTGTAAAGGAATTTGACAAACTAAGTAAAAAGTAAGGACTGTTTCTGTTATTGTAGGCACCCTAGGTATGATAGAAAAAAAAAAGGGATGTCAGAAACATCTAGATAAGATCCCAGGTGAACCATGTCTCAGAGAAATCCAAAAGATTGTACTGACAAGTACTGCCGACATCCTTAGAAAAATCCGATCTATTTAAATGTCTGTGTTGTATTATATGAAGATATTTAGCTACTTTCCCCTCCCCAAGCTTTCAGTCATACTGTAACATCTCTTACCCTTCACTCGCCCCAGGACACTGGGTGTGTCTCGGCAAGTGAGTGTAACAAACATGCAGATTAAAAGTAAATAATAATAATAATAATAGTAATCCTTTTTACTATAGGCACAAGGCCTGACATTTAGGAGAGGTGGAATAATCGATTATATTGACCCCAGTGCTCAACTTGTACTTAATTTATGGATTCCGAAAGGATGAAAGGCAAAGTCGACCTCGGCGGAATTTGAACTCAGAACGTAGCGACAGACGAAATACCGAAAAGCATTTCGCCTAGCGTGCTAACGATTCCGCCAGCTCACCGCTTTATACTCTCTTTACTCTCTTTTACTTGTTTCAGTCATTTGACTGCGGCCATGCTGGAGCACCGCCTTTAGTCGAGCAAATCGACCCCGGGACTTATTCTTTGTAAGCCTAGTACTTATTCTATCGGTCTCTGTTGCCGAACCGCTAAGTGACGGGGACATAAACACACCAGCATCGGTTGTCAAGCAATGCTAGGGGGACAAATACAGACACACAAACACACACATGTACATATACATATATACGACGGGCTTCTTTCAGTTTCCGTCTACCAAATCCACTCACAAGGCTTTGGTTGGCTCGAGGCTATAGTAGAAGACACTTGCCAAGGTGTCACGCTGTGAGACTGAACCTGGAACCATGTGGTAAGCAAGCTACTTACAACACAGCCACTCCTGCTTTATAATGATAATAATGATAATAATGATGATGATGATGATGATGATGATGATGATGATGATGAGGATGATGATAATAATTTCTTTTATGTGCCACCGGGGCGAGCTGAGGGGGGCAATATAAAGATGAACATAAAGTTTGGAGATTTACAAAAAATGTAATGATAGAAGGAAAAATATACATACTATGAAATATTAACAAAAAAAAAACGTGGTATACATGGTATACATTAAATAATAAAAGAAAGGTGATAATGATGTGATCCTCCTGATACAGGAAGACCTCTACGGTCGATCGAGGAATCCCCACTATCGAAGACCACCTTGAACATCAAGGGTAAGTGTCCTCTCCAATTCCTGTTCTCCGACTCACAGGTTTATACTTACAGTTGCACCCCCCCTCTTACCATTTTTGCCGCTTTCACTCACCTTTTCGATAAATTCATTCGAAGATAGCACCTTCCTATCCACCCTCACTTTCTTTTCAAATGAAACTTGAAAAAGTCGATGAGGGCTCTACCAAAAAGGAATGTCTCTGTCCTAATATTTTTCAGCCTCGTCCACCAGCCAACAACAACAATAGTAAACGTAGTAATAGTAGTAGTTGTAGTAGTAGTAATAATAATACTAATACTACTAATAATAATGATAATAATTTTAGATTTTGTTTATATGCCAATCACTACAACTTTCTACCTGATATACTTTCAACCTGATCGTTTCTGTTTGGTGAAATGAAACTTTCTTTAACGTACTTTCTATAATCTAGTTGGGGAAAATTTCTTTTGCATTCTGTCACAAGGTGCACTCAACGAAAGTATGCAATAATCTGCACATTGTATCTTCTCCGTCAGCAACTGATGGTATGCGGCTGAAAATGTTAACCGTATAGGTTTCTTTTGAAAAATCTTCTTCATACAGTTTTGGAAAGCATTCTTCAGAATAATGTACATTTATTTCTGTTTCTCGGGAGTCGGAGCTTCTTACGAATTTTAAAGCCAGTTAAATTACATTTCATTGTCAGATTTCGATGTCTTATAGATAGATTCTTCGGTCCAGATATCGAATCTGACCTTTTTGACTGGCCAACCCTAGCATATTGCTTATAAAGTTCTTTTGCAATTTCCAAACAAAAATAAAATGAATGAACGTAACATACACACAAACACATATACGAACACACTCAAACACATAGGAACACACATATACAAACACACACACTTATACGAACTCACATATATACGAATACACATGCACACACACACACACATATATACACAAGCACACACATATATATTTATATATACAAAAATGTCATACTGTGACAATTGAAATGTAAAGTAAATTAGACTTTTGTTAAGATATGAAATTATCTAATACTGCTTATTGCCAGTGCAATGCTTAATACGAAGAACTGTATTAATATAGTGAATCCAAAACCTTATGTATTTCGTAGTGACTGTGTGGTCACCGCCGCCATCACCGCCACCACCGCCGCCACCTCCTAATGAAATAGAAGAGGCAATTTATTTGAAGTAGTCTCACGTATATGAACGTAGTATGATCTGAAAATAGATTTTTGTATGGTTTAACTAGATTTTCTTTTAAATATACGCCTATTAGTATTATTAGTATGGCAATAGTATGTACACCCACACTCACATATATATGCGTATATGTGTGTAAGTGTGCGTGCGTGTATATATTTATCTATCTATCTATCTATCTATCTATCTATCTATCTATCTATCTATCTATCTATCTTCATTATATGCACACACACATATAATGTATATGCATATATATATATATATATATGTATGTATAGATATATATATGTATGTGTGTGCATATCTATCTATCTATCTATCTATCTATCTATCTATCTATCTATCGATCGATCTATGTGCATATATAAGATGTGGTGGACTCAGTTGAGTGCCTGAGTAACATCTAACAGCTTCATCAGGATGAAACTGTAAGGTGTTACTCAGTAGACTCGATTTTTGTCTGTCTCTCTTTTCCCTCTCGTTTCGACAACACTGGCTAAGTTCATCCGGATCTGAAAGTGAACCACTGTTGCTAACATTTCTGGAACTGGTTGTCATTGATATGTGATTCAGCCACCGAACGAAGAGTTCACAGATAAGCCCCTATAATTCATATTGAAGGACTATTCATACTTACAATATCAATAGTTTTTAACATCAAAGTCGAAAAGATATTTTGTAAGCATTAGATAGTGCAGAATAATTTGGATCTCCTGTTTGAAATAATCGAAGTAACTCATACAGTCGTGGCCAAAAGTCTGAAAATTAGAATTTTTATATTAAATACCCAAAGTTATATTTGATTTGCTATAAGTATATTATTACCTGGCCCAAAGCATGGAACATAGGCCTGAAAATTAGAATTTTTATATTAAATACCCAAAGTTATATTTAATTTGCAATATGTTATTACTTGGCCAAAAGTTTGGAAGATAGGTCTGAAAATTTTTTCTTCTACATATTCAACCATTGGATTAGTTATTAAGTAAGTATGTTTCTACGTTGTATATATTTGAATCTAATCGTACTTGGGCATAACAACTTTTATTTTAAAAAAATGTTCCGAACATTTGTCTACAACTGTATATTTTTCTTTTCTACCCGAAATGTTTGGGGAGGGGGCCAGTCGATTAGATCGAGCCCCAGTACGTCACTGGTGCTTAGTTTATCGACCCCTGAAAGGATGAAAGGCAAAGTCGACCTCGGCGGAATTTGAACTCAGAACATAAAGACAGATGAAATACCGTTAAGCATTTCGCCCGGCGTGCTAACGTTTCTTATGTCTTTATTGCTCACAAGGGGCTAAACATAGAGGGGACAAACAAGGACAGACAAAGGGATTAAGTCGATTACATCAATCCCAGTGCGTAACTAGTACTTAATTTATTGACCCCGAAATAATGAAAGGCTAAGTCGACCTCGGCGGAATTTGAACTCAGAAAGTAACGGCAGACGAAATACCGCTTAGCATTGCGCCCGGCGTGCTAACGTTTCTTATTTCTTTACTACCCACAAGGGGCTAAACACAGAGGGGACAAACAAGGACAGACAAAGGGATTAAGTCGATTATATCGACCCCACTGCACCTCACACATAATAATCGAAGGGGTTGCAGTCTGGGGAGTTAAATGGCTAGGTTTGGGAGTGATGTGGTCGCAGAAATTGTCTGACAGCTATGATCGGGTTCTCCTGCTTGTGTGGTATGGTGCAGAGTCCTGTTGCCAGACACAGGGTCTTCCAGCAGCCACCGTCTTGACCCAGATCAACACTACCCCCTTCAGGCACTTGATGTAGGTCTCCGTATTGAGTGTGAGGGTAAGATGAATGGAGGCATATCATCACCATCACTAGTGATCACTCTAAACACCTTGGTGTTGACTGGATGTTTGATTTTTATCACTCTCGGTACACGGCAAGCCAACAGTTGTTCTGAGTGTTCACTACCTGATCCTGGTAGAAATTTTTCTTGTCTGAGAAAAACCAAAGCATGTTCGGTTGGAGGGGATGCTTGAGTTTGTTCAAAAGCTTCGTAGTGCGGTCATACCTCTTGTCCTTGATGGCTTGGGATAAAAATTGGCCCTTTCTCATTTTGTATGAAGAATACTGAATGTCTTCAGGCACTACCTGCCTGACGAAAAATTCAGACATTCCATATCCTTGGCGATGGACCTGATTGATTTGGAGGGATCGTTGTCAATCATTGACTGGATCTCACCAACAAATTCAGAAGTTCTTTTCTCATCAGAACGACCAGAGTGAGTTTTCCGAGCTGCCGTACCTTCGTAATCACTATTAGACTCAACCAACTCTTTCCGAATCCTCTGCATTGTCCTCAGATTGACACCCAAACACTCTGATATGTTCGTATTGGAGCTTCCGGCGCAAATGTCAAGCAGTACAGCATATCGTTTCCAAATTTCTGGCAGAGTGAATTGCGTCATGGTACCTAACTGACGATACTACACTGTTCAGTCAACAAAATCAAAAATAAACAATGCGCATGCGCGAAATTAATAATATAATATTTACCCATCACGCCCTGTATATATACATATGTGCGTGTGCGCGTGCGCAGATATTTATTTATTTATCTTTTGTTTGTTTCACTCATTTGACTACAGCCATGCTGGGGCACCACCTTGAAGGACTTTTAGTCGAATCTATTAACCCCAGTACTTATTTTCTTAAAGCCTGGTACTTATTATAGGGGTCTATTTTTGCCGAACTGCTAAGTTACCGGTTCATAAACACACCAACACTGGTTGTCAAATGGTGGTAGGGGACAAACACACACACACGCACACATACACACACACACACATATATAACGGGCTTCTTTCAGTTTCCATCACGAAAATTCACTTACAAGGCTTTGGTCAGCTCGAGACTGAAACAGACGACACTCGCCCAAGATGTCACGTAGCCGGATTGAAACCGGAAGAATGTGGTTGGGAAACAAACTTCTTACCACACAACCACACACACACACACACACACACACACACACACACACACACACACACACACACACACACACATGTATTTATACACATACACATATGCAGACATGGATGCATGTACATACACACACAAGCATTATATATATATATGCATGCATATGTATTTACGAACATATATATATGCATATATATGTATGTATGTGTGTGTATACATATATATATGCATATATATATATGTATATGTATATATATATGCATATATATATGTATATGTATATGTATATATATATATGCATATATATATATGTATATGTATATGTATATACATACATGCATATATATATGTATATACATACATGCATATATATATATATTATATATATATATATATATATACACACACACACACACACACACACACACACACACACACACACACACATATATATATATATATATAAAGACACACATGTATATACATACATGGGGTTTAAAAAAAGAACAACAATAAGCAAATGAAAACACAGTAATCTAAAATATAAACTTATGTATGTAGGTAAGGTTCGTGACTTAATGACAAATTAGAACGTGGACGGGTGATTGACTTACTCAGACATTCAATAATAAAAAGGCTTGTTGTTGCTGTTGTTGTGATGGCTGTTTCTTCTTTATCGATGACTTACAAATACACTGACTGATCCACTTTCTTTCATCAATAGAAACCTTCCGTTTCGTTTTCGTCTTATATTCTGTTATTTTTTTTTCGTTTTTGGTTTTTGTTTACTTCACTTTCTTTCCATTTGCTGGAAGCAATTGGATGAAGATGACGAGGGGAGATGATGACAAAGAAGACGATGTAACACACTTTATAAATACGCATGGCAATAAATAAATAAATGAAGAATAGATGAATAAATAAATGAATAAATGATTAATAAATGAAATAAAAATAAAGAAAGCCATACAAACAACAGTAACAACAATAATTACGAGTAACAAATAACAGAAACGACACGCCTGATTCTACATTAATGAGTAAGTTAAGAAAAAAACAACAAAAAAAAACAAAAATGAAACCAAACAAAATGGCGTAAACAAGCAAACAAATAAAAAGAACGAAAAAAAAACAACAGATATGTTTGTTGAAGACAAAAAACAACAACAATAATAATAGCAACAACAACAGTCACAGCAACGATGATGAGGATGATGGTGATGATATTATTAATAATAATAATAATAATAATAATAATAATAATAATAATAATAATAATAATAATAATAATAATAATAATAGTAATCTCAATACCAGCAACAGTAAAAACAACGGTAGAAAACGCGAAGCTCTTCCTCGTCGTAAAAAATAAACTATTTGAGCAGGAGAGTGAAGGTTTTAGAATTTGTATTACATCGGTTTGTTACCTTGCTTTTGTCATACACACACACAGACGCGCGCGAGCGAGTGTTCAAGAATATACGTACGCACATGCGTTCAAGAACACGCACAGACATACATAATATACACACTACCTTCACATACATCTATCCACCCCCACGCACAAAAAGACAAGCACATGCGCTCACACTCACATCCACATATACACCCATATGTACACACACCCATACTCACGCACATATATGTATACATACATTCACTACTCGTCTTACACATGTATGCACAAACATATACAGTCATACACACACACGCACACACATACACACACACGTTTCCTCTTCTCGTCCAACGCATGCTCACACACATACTTATAAACTCACACATCTATCTATCTATCTATCTATCTATCTATCTATCTATCTATCTATCTATCTTTCTACATTTTATATATATATAAGGCGCAGGAGTGGCTGTGTGGTAAGTAGCTTGCTTACCAACCACATGGTTCCGGGTTCAGTCCCACTGCATGGCACCTTGGGCAAGTGTCTTCTACTATAGCCTCGGGTTGACCAAAGCCTTGTGAGTGGATTTGGTAGACGGAAACTGAAAGAAGCCCGTCGTATATATGTATATATATACATATATATATATATATATATATATATATATATATATATATATATATATATATATACATGTATGTATGTGTGTGTTTGTGTGTCTGTGTTTGTCCCCCCAACATCGCTTGACAACCGATGCTGGCGTGTTTACATCCCCGTAACTTAGCGGTTCGGCAAAAGCGACCGATAGAATAAGTACTAGGCTTCCAAAGAATAAGTCCTGGGGTCGAATTGCTCCTCGACTAAAGGCGGTGCTCCAGCATGGCCGCAGTCAAATGCCTGAAACAAGTAAAAGAGTAAAAGAGTAAAGAGTATATATATATATATATATATATATATATATATATATATATATATATATATACACTCTAGAACAGTCCTTACACAGACCCATACACATCTACCCCTAAACATACATACACATACATGCACGCACCCCCCACACATATACACACATACACGCACTTTTTCTGTCTCATTCTCACACATATTTTGTCCAATTCTGTCTCAAATACACACATGCATAGACACAAAACATACATATACTCACACAGCCACTCACTCACGCGCATATCGTTTTCCCTCTCCCTCCTTTGCATGCACACACAAACCTATACATGCACGCACATACACACTCATGCACACACAGTCTGTCACACATATACGCACACGTACGTTGACTCAAACATACATACCTTACAATCTTTCCTACACCCTTAGTCACTCAGTCCCTGTAGTCACACATACACACATAGACACACACACATGCATACACACACATACACACACACACCTATACATACTCGTAGATGCACACACACACACACACACAGAGTCACACATACAATCATACATTCATAAAACTGCACATACATACACACAGCACTAAAACACTTATACATATAGAATTAGCCACACGAAAACAGCCACACATACATACATGCATTCGTATACACATACATGCACGCACATACTTATATTCATACAAACATACACACACACATATAAGCACACATGCATGCATTCATATAAACATACATACACATGTTCATATATACACATATATACACACATACATATATTCATATATTCATATACACATACACACATACAAATGCATATATTCATACATTCATATACACATGCATACACACACGCTTATGTGCACTCATATATTCATATACACATGTATGCACGCACACATGTATTCATATACATATACATACAGACATAGAGGCTCATACACTCACTGATACACATATAAAATATTCACTCATTCCTCCCTGTCTCTCCTTATATTCTAAATATTAAACATGTTTATCCAAAGACCCATTCTTTGATAGCTCTCAAGACGGCCAGCTGGCAGAAACGTTAGCACGCCGGGCGAAATGCTTAGCGGTATTTCGTCTGCCGTTACGTTCTGAGTTCAAATTCCGCCGAGGTCAGTTTTGCTTTCCATCCTTTCGGGGTCGATAAACTAAGTACCAGTTACGCTCTGGGGTCGATGTAATCGACTTAACCCCTTTGTCTGTCCTTGTTTGTCCCCTCTATTTTCAGCCCCTTGTGGGCAATAAAGAGATAAGAAACGTTAGCGCGCCGGGCGAAATTCTTAGTGGTATTTCGTCTGTCTTTACGTTCTGAGTTCAAATTTTGCCTTTCATCCTTTCGGGGTCGATAAACTAAGTACCAGTTGCGTACTGGGGTCGATGTAATCGACTTAATCCCTTTGTCTGTCCTTGTTTGTCCCCTCTATGTTTAGAAACTTGTGGGCAATAAAGAAAGTAGAAACTTTAGCATGCCGGGCGAAATGCTTAGCGGTATTTCGTCTGTCTTTAAGTTCTGAGTTCAAATTCTGCCGAGGTCAATTTTGCTTTCCATCCTTTTGGGGGTCGATAAACTAAATACCAGTTGCGTACTGGAGTCGCTGTAATCGACTTAATCTCTTTTTTTGTCCTTGTTTGTCCCCTCTATAAAGAGTTGCGTACTGGGGTCGATCTAATCGACTGGCCCCCTCCCCCAAAATTTTGGGCTTTGTGCCAAGAGTAGAAAAGATTCTTTAATATCTCTCTTCCACTCTCATTCTCTCTTACTTTTTATCTCTCTTCTCGTCTCTTACTCTTACTCTCCCCTCTCTTTCTCTCTTTCTCCCACCACCCACCCACTTTCTGTCTGTCTGTCTGTCTCTTTATTTAATCTCTCCCTTCTCCGTCTCACAACTTAATTCTTTCTCTATCTCTTACTATCAGTGGTCTTTGTTCCCACCTCTATCCAAAGTGTACCTCACCTCTCTCGCTATTTAAGGCCGTCTCTCTCCGTCTCTCTTACTATCTAAGTCATTAATATCCACCCTATTTGTTTCTCCCCCTATCTAAAAGCTACCCTGCCCTCCGTCTCTCTCACTTGCCAATTCTGCTCTCTCCGTCACTAATAAAACTCCTGCCTGTCCCTATCCTTATTTAAAGCAGCCCCTCTTCCTGTCTCTCTCTCATTACTTAAGCCATCCTTCTCTCCCAGTCACTCAATAAAGCCCCCTTTCTCTATCTCTCCTATGACATGTCTTCAAACAAGGTCCCCTTTCTCAGACTCTCTCCCAATCTAAATCCTCTTTTTCTTACTCTCAATAAAGACCCTTATTTCCATCTCTCTCATTAAAGTTCCCCTCATCCCGTCTCCCTTAATTCCTAAAACTCTCTCCCTACACCTCTTTCTCTATCCAATGTGCCTTCTCTCCATCTCTCTCATTAAATTTCTTTCTTTCCGTTTTTTTGCCAATCTAAAACCTCTCTCCGTCTCTCACAATCTAAAGAAGCTCTCGCCGTCTCTCTCAGTATTTAGGCCCTTCTCATTGATCCCCTCATTAAAGATTCCTCATCCATGATGATGATGATGATGATCATTATCATCATCATCTCTCTGTCTCTCTCTCTTTCGCCATCATTACGAGTTTTCACAATCTTTCGCGCTGTTTCTAAATTTTCACCGTTTACACCTTTCATTAACTACTCCTTTTCCACCCAACTCGAGATCTATCTATTCATCCATCTATCTGTCTGTCTGCCTGTCTACCTGTCTGTCTGCCTGTCTATCTGCTTGTCTGTCTGTCTATCTGCTTGTCTATCTATCTATCTATCTATCTATCTATCTATCTATCTATCTATCTATCTATCTATCTATCTATCTATCTATCTATCTCTTCTCACGGACGTGCTGTCACATCGGCTGCGAAGGTAAACGTTTATTTGACCTTTTATTGTCCACATTTTGTTGGAATTTTTAAATAATTTTGTTGCGAAGCACCTAGGCTTCATTTGTGTGTATTTTCAAGGGCAGGAATTGGCCCCCAGGGGCAGTTTCGGCCCTAGCAAAATACAAAAATTTCCTTCTTGACATTTGAAAAATGTCGAGAAACATAATTTTGGAACGCTTGTCTTGTTCTTTTGACGAGCATTTCCCGAGGCTTCAGATGCTAGAAGAAAAAAAAGAACAGAGTAACGCGAGCTCACTCAGTGATAGGAACGCAGCTGCTGTAATCGTCACAAACACGGCGATTACAGCTACAAACAGCCCTCTCACCACCACCACCACCACCATGAAAACTATGAGGAAATCTGGATCGGAGGAGACTGCTACTACAGTCTCTCCATCTACTAGCACCAGTGACAACATGAAAATTAACACCACCACCACCACCAGTAACAACAACAATAAAAACCACAACAACAGCAATGACGTAAAGTTATCGGCCGTCAGCAATGACACCATCACCTGTTCAACAAACTCTGCTGCCACTACCACCACCTTTGAACCAGGCAGTACATACACCAACATAAACAAAAATATTCAGAAGAACATGTCCGCCAGCACAACAAAAACAAATTTCGCAAATGCTCTAAAGGAAAAAAGAACAATAGTGACATTCACACAAAAACAAATAAAAGACACAAAATCCCTTCTTACGAAAGAAGGAGATGATGTCAGAATAAACATACCAAAAGATATTATAGAAATGAAAAACAAAAAGTGCATCATTTATAAACTGGTAAACACAAAAACCAGACGTGTAGAAAATGTTAGCACAGATAAAATTGAAGTTTGTCTTAGAAAAATTTGGCCTTATCAAAATCATGTCACCTGGGGAAGAAAATTTGGGACGGTGCAGGTGAGATTTCTGGATGAAAATTTAGCTAAACAATTTTCGACACTCTCTCTCCGCACAGATGACTTGGTGATGATACCGAGTTATCTAGGACAGAGAGTGACCAAAGTTATAATAAAAAATGTGCCATCGGAGGTGGACACCCAATGGCTGATATCGGCCGTATGCCTGGAAATGGAGGAGGCAAATATTTTGGAGATTACGGTCGGAGAGGAAAAGAACTGGGGAGGGAAAAATCTGGAAATCCTTCTCCACATCACGGAGGAGGCTTCACAGAAAATTCCTCCAAGCATTAGATTGGCAGAGGACCACAAGCTGTATGTGGTGGTAGAGGGCAGGCGACCTCGCTGTTACCTATGCAACAGCGAAGCACATCTGAAAAAGGACTGCCCTCTGGCCGCTAAACAGCAACAACAACAACAACAACAACAACAACAACAACAACAACAACAACAACAACAACAGAAGCAACTACCAAATACCCCCAACAGAAAAACCTTACTACCAACACCACCAGCAACACAAAAAACAACAACAGAAATATCAGCAATAACCACAACAGAAAAGACAACAGAAACTGCAAAAACAGAAGAAAAAAAAAGAAAATTCCAAGACTGCCTCTCCCTCCCCCATATCACATACACCACACACAAATAACAAGCAGCCAACATCAATAAAAACAGCAACACAAACACTCACAGAAACACACACAGACGCACAAAATTTGCCGTTACCTCTTTCTGACTCCTCAGAACTCCCATCATCCGATGAAGAGAGTGGGGAGGAGTGGAAAATAGCTACGAAAGGAAAGAGGAAGCGCAGTAAGAAGAAAACAAAACAAAATGCAAACACAAACAAAGCAGGGAGATTCACATCTCCCGAAAATACTACTAACACCAATAGTAATATAAAAAAAACAATGCTAACAGCAATAGACGGTACAAACGCAGAGTTGGTGAATTACATCAACTCTAAAACAAACATCACAAATAACGATATCAAAACCAACAACCACCCACGTACAGCACCGCCAAAACACATTAAAATTATTCATGTAACACCAGCATTACACAACACAATAAAATCCCTATACCCCAACTCGGTAGGGGGATTCCAGAAATATTTGTGCAAGAAATTGTACAATAGCCTCCTTGGTGAAAAATCCAAGGAGGAAACAAAACTTTCTAACGGTAAGTAACACTTTGTTCTTTTGTTTTGTGCTTTAAAGCACACGTATAAATAGAATCATGGTGAAGATTGGTTGTGTGAATGTGCGTGGCTTGGGGTCGCCTTGGAAACAAGGGTACCTCTTAAATGACATAAAGTCACACAATTTGGATATCATAGCCATTAGTGAGAACAGACTTCATGAGCCGCGGGCCCTAAAGTCCATGTTTGGCGGACAGTTTAACATTTATTTTTCTCCCTGTCTGCCGAGGATGGGCGGTAGTGGCACGGCGGTTCTTTTTCGCAAGAGTCTGGATCTCCAAGTAAAGACGATATTTACGGACCTGGAGGGTAGACTGGTTGTCCTAGATGTGGACGGCAGCGATGGAGGCGCTTTTCGGTTGCTGGCAGTTTATGTGCCTCCTTTAACAAGTCGGTCGGACTTCTTTCGACGTCTAGAAGTATTCCTGGGAACGTCTCGTCCCTTACTTTTAGTGGGGGATTGGAATGCTACCTTGGACACGCATTTAGACTACGTGGGGAGTGACAAAACTAGAAGGGGATGCAAAGGCCTCATAGACCTGCTCAGACGCTTCCAGTTGTCTGACAGGTACCGACTCGACCACCCAAATGTGCCAACGTGGACTTGGAGCAACCGCATGGGGTCGTCGAGGTCGTATCTAGATAGGATAGTGTGCAGGACAAGAGATAGAGATAGTTTAGGATGTCCACAGTTCCACATAGTCAGCTACACGGATCACAAACTTGTGACGTGTACGCTAGACTTAGATAAGGCACATAGGCAGGGTCCCGGTTACTGGAAACTAAACGCGTCTTTCCCGTCGAGACAGGTTTTCAGAGACCGGATTAGCACGTTAGTAAAGAGGGCTTTGACGGGAGCCATCGTCAACAACAAATGGTGGTTTGCCCTCAAGAGAGCAGTAAGGGCGGAAGCAATAAGGTATAGCAGGGCACTAGCTGTAGAGAGGAACAGAGTAGAGGGGGAGCTAGTGATAAAGTTAGAAGAGGTATTGCGAAGTGGCATCGCATCCGACGTTTTAGCGGCGAGGTTGGCCCTCGACCAACACTTCAATGCTAAACACGAAGGGTGTGCTGTCAGGGCAAGGATGCGTGCTCTGAGGAATGAAGGTGTTGGAACCGCACGAGAGGCCCGGGTGGCGGAGGCGCAGCGGGGTAACAGAGCCACCATCCGGTCTCTGGTAGACGAACAGGGGCGCGAATTGCTCGAGCCGAGCAAGATGTGCGAGGCGTTTCAGCGGCATTTTGCCCGACTGTTCGGGAGGAGTGGCGAGCGAGAAGGCAGGGTGGACTTTAGTGCCTACCTGCACAGCTTGCCACGACTCTCGGCAAGAGAGGCGGAGTGCTGCGAAGGTCATCACGGCGGAGGAGGTGAGGGACGCGATGGCGAGTTGCTCGACGGACAAATCTCCGGGTTTGGATGGTCTGCCCTACGAGCTTTACAACTGTATGCCAGACTTGTTTGGAGACGTCTTGACGGCCGTGTACTGCAACTGGCAGCAGAACGGGAGCATTCCCGGTTTTGTGAGCCGAGGAGCGGTAACGCTGCTGAAGAAAGATCCAAACAAGGGGGACGCCATAGATAACTTTAGGCCCATCACTCTGCTCAATGCAGACATGAAAATTTTGGCCAAGGTGTTAGCCAAGCGGTTGGCGCTTGTCATCGAGAAACTGGTCGGCACGGAGCAGACGTGCGCCGTGCCGGGCCGGAGCATCCATGACAACCTCCATCTGATGCGCTACATCATAGAAAGGGTAGTTAAGGAACCTGGCATGGGTGGGGCCCTGATCAATTTGGATCAATCCAAAGCTTTCGATAGGGTAGACCATCGATACTTGGAGGCCGTCCTCGAAGCGGCCGGCTTCGGTCCCGTTTTCCGCGGCTGGATGGCTGCCTTGTACACAGGCATCCGTTCGGTTGTTCGCGTCAATGGACGTCTATCGGGACCCTTCGACATTGCACGTTCGGTTCGTCAGGGATGCCCCCTGTCGCCGCTCCTGTACGTATTGACTCTCGAGCCACTACTGCGGAAGCTGGCGACGCTGAGGGGCATCCCGCGAGAACTGGGGTGTGGGACGAGCGTGTCGGCATGCGCGGACGACGTCACCGTCATAGCGTCTAGCCACGAGCACATCGAGCTTGTCGGCGAGACGCTGAAAGACTACGAAGCGGTAACGGGAGCGAAAATCAACCGGGATAAGTCGGTGGGTTTGCTGCTCGGCACCTGGAGAAGCAAGCCCATACCGTCCGGCAGCGCCTCAGTAGTGGGACGCTGGACGGACGGTCCGGTCAAGTTGCTCGGAGTCTGGTTCTGTCCGGACCTGCAAACGGAGAAGAACTGGGACGAGATAACGAGTAGGGTGGCCACTCTCTGCCGGCAATGGTCCGAGAGGAAGCTGTCCCTAAAAGGTCAGGCGGAGGTGGCGAACGCGTACATCGCGTCCGTCATCGAATACCGCCTGACCGTCGTGCCTTGTCCCGATCGCGCCATCACCGAAATGGAGCGCATCCTCTTCCGCTTTTTGTAGAAAGGAAGCGTTCCGATGGTGAGTCGATCCATTTGTTGCCAACACCCGCTGAAAGGAGGGCTGGGCATGCCGTGGCTGATGATGCGCAGACATGCGCTGAGACTGCGACATCTCCGGCTCTACGTAGACGACGGTGAGCAGGTGTGGTCGCCGTTTGTGCGACGCGCTTTCCCGCAGCTCGTCTCCATGACCGAGCTGCAGTCGTGGATCAAAAAGAGGCCGAGGAATGGCGAATGGCACCGTGA